>NC_079196.1:7726561-8021561 GCF_029499605.1 Hyla sarda | reverse complement strand
AACATCTCCTGAGAACTCTCATAATCTCCTGAGAACCTCTTCATCTCCGGAGAACCCGCATAATCTTCTGAGAACCCCCATCATCTCCTCAGAACTCTCATCCTCTCCTGAGAACCCCATAATCTCCTGAGAACCCTCATAATCTCCTGAGAACCCTCATCATCTTCTGAGAACCCCCATCATTTCCTGAGACCCCATCATTTCCTGAAAACCCTCATCATCTTCTGAGAACCCCCATCATTTCCTGAGACCCAATCATTTCCTGAGAACCCTCATCATCTCCTGAGAACCCTATCATCTCATGGGAACTCCAGCATCATCTCCTGAGAATCCTCATCATCTCATGAGAACACTCATCATCTCCTGAGAACCCCCATCATCTCCTGAGACCCCCATCATCTCCTGAGAACCCTCATCATCTCCTGAGAACCCCCATCATCTCCTGAGACCCCCATCATCTCCTGAGAACCCTCATCATCTCCTGAGAACCCCATCATCTCCTGAGAACCCTCATCATTTACTGAGACCCCCCATCATCTCCTGAGACCCCCCATCATCTCCTGAGACCCCCCATCATCTCCTGAGAACCCTATCATCTTCTGAGAACCCTCACCATCTCCTGAGACCCTCCATCATTTCCTGAGACCCCCATCATCTCCTGCGAACTCTCATCATCTCCTGAGAACCCTCATCATCTCCTGAGAACCCCTGTCATCTCCTGAGAACCCCCATCATCTCCTGAGACCCCCATCATCTCCTGAGAACCCTCATCATCTCCTGAGACCCCCATCATCTCCTGAGAACCCTCATCATCTCCTGAGAACCCCCATCATCTCCTGAGAACCCCCATCATCTCCTGAGACCCCCATCATCTCCTGAGAACCCTCATCATCTCCTGAGAACCCCCATCATCTCCTGAGAACCCTCATCATCTCCTGAGAACCCTCATCATCTCCTGAGAACCCCATCATCTCCTGAGAACCCTCATCATCTACTGAGACCCCCCATCATCTCCTGAGACCCCCCATCATTTCCTGAGACCCCCCATCATCTCCTGAGAACCCTATCATCTTCTGAGAACCCTCATCATCTCCTGAAGACCCCCCATCATTTCCTGAGAACCCCCATCATCTCCTGAGACCCCCCCATCATCTCCTGAGAACCTCATCATCTCCTGAGAACCCTCATCATCTCCTAAGAACCCTCATCATCTCCTGGGAACCTCATCATCTCCGGAAAACCCTCATCATCTCCTGCGAACCCTCATCATCTCCTGAGAACCCCCATCATCTCCGGAGAACCCTCAAAATCTTCTGAGAACCCTCATAATCTCCTGAGAACCCTCATAAAATCCTGAGAACCCCCCACTATCTCCTGAGAATCCCCATCATCTCCTGAGAACCCCCATCATTTCCAGAGACCCCATCATTTCCTGTGAACCCTCATCATTTCCTGAGAACCCATCATTTCCTGAGAACCCTCATCATCTCCTGAGAACCCATATCATCTCCTGAGAACCATTGTCCTGGGCTCATGGGAACCTTTTTAAGAATCTGTACTAAAGAGGCCTTGTGTATTAGATGAGCAGTGGCCAAACATAGTGATCTCAACCGACTATCCGATATATATCTGGAGGTGACTGTGTGTGAGCTGCCATGTAGTGCAACCTGGATAGAAGAAACAATCTCTATATAAGACAGGTCACATAGAGAGAACCATATGGTCATTCAGTTACAGCTACACAGTCCTCTCTATCCCCTTCCTGCACTCATCTCTATGATCATAGAGAGAACTGTGTGGTCATACACTTACAGCTGCACAGTCCTCTCTATCCACTCCCCACACTCATCTCTATGATCATAGAGAGAACTGTGTGTTCATACAGTTACAGCTACACAGTCCTCTCTATCTCCTCCCTGCACTCATCTCTATGATCATAGAGAGAACTACTGTGTGGTCATACAATTACAGCTACACAGTCCTCTCTATCCCCTCCCTGCACTCATCTCTATGATCATAGAGAGAACTGTGTGGTCATACAGTTACAGCTACACAGTCCTCTCTATCTCCTCCCTGCACTCATCTCTATGATCATAGAGAGAACTGTGTGGTCATACAGTTAAAGCTACACAGTCCTCTCAAACCCGTCCCTGCTCTTATCTCTATGATCTTAGAGAGAACTGTGTGGTCATACACTTACAGCTGCACAGTCCACTCTATCCCCTCCCTGCACTCATCTCTATGATCATAGAGAGAACAATGTGGTCATACAGTAACAGCTGCACAGTCCTCTCTATCCCCTCTCTGCACTCATCTCTATGATCATATAGAGAACTGTGTGGTCATACACTTACAGCTGCACAGTCCACTCTATCCCCTCCCTGCACTCATCAGTATGATTATAAAGAGAACTGTGTGATCATACAGTAAAAGCTGCACAGTCCTCTCTATCCCCTCACTGCACTCATCTCTATGATCATAGGATTATGATGGGAGTTGTAGTTTTGTAGCAGCTAAAAAGCCACAGCTTAGTGAATGCCAACTGAGAGGAATCTAGCTGAGCGAGAAGTGCAGATTGCTGAGACTGCATTCTGCAGTGCAGACACAAGATGGCAGGAGAGAGCTGAAGAATAACAGGAAGCGATGACACTCAGACAATCCGGACACAGCAGAACCTGCACATTGTGGAACCTACAAGATGAAGTATTAAGCTTAAAAAGTTTCATTATTAAGAGACACTTATTTTGCCTCATTCCCCTGTGACCTGTCTGTTGCATTCTTAGGCCATGTTCACACACAGTTTTTTTTATCCTGCCTTTTTCCAAACTGTAGTCCTTCTATGTGCACATTCTGATTCTCTAAGGCAATGTTTCCCAACCAGTGTGCCTCCAGCTGTTGCAATCTCCTGAGAACCCCATCATCTTCTGAGAACCCTCATCATCTCCTGAGACCCCCCCCATCATTTCCTGGGAACCCCCATCATCTCCTGAGAAGCCTCAACATCTCCTGAGAACTCTCATAATCTCCTGAGAACCTCTTCATCTCCGGAGAACCCGCATAATCTTCTGAGAACCCCCATCATCTCCTCAGAACTCTCATCCTCTCCTGAGAACCCCATAATCTCCTGAGAACCCTCATAATCTCCTGAGAACCCTCATCATCTCCTGAGAACCCCCATCATTTCCTGAGACCCCATCATTTCCTGAGAACCCTCATCATCTCCTGAGAGCTCCCATCATCTCATGGGAACTCCAGCATCATCTCCTGAGAATCCTCATCATCTCATGAGAACACTCATCATCTCCTGAGAACCCCCATCATCTCCTGAGACCTCCATCATCTCCTGAGAACCCTCATCATCTCCTGAGAACCCCCATCATCTCCGGAGACCCCATCATCTCCTGAGAACCCTCATCATCTCCTGAGAACCCCATCATCTCCTGAGAACCCTCATCATCTACTGAGACCCCGCATCATCTCCTGAGACCCCCCATCATCTCCTGAGATCCCCCATCATCTCCTGAGAACCCTATCATCTTCTGAGAACCCTCACCATCTCCTGAGACCCTCCATCATTTCCTGAGATCCCCATCATCTCCTGCGAACCCTCATCATCTCCTGAGAACCCTCATCATCTCCTGAGAACCCTCATCATCTCCTGAGAACCCCCATCATCTCCTGAAAACCCCCATCATCTCCTGAGACCCCCATCATCTACTGAGAACCCTCATCATCTCCTGAGACCCCCATCATCTCCTGAGAACCCTCATCATCTCCTGAGAACCCCCATCATCTCCTGAGAACCCTCATCATCTCCTGAGAACCCTCATCATCTCCTGAGAACCCCATCATCTCCTGAGAACCCTCATCATCTACTGAGACCCCCCATCATCTCCTGAGACCCCCCATCATTTCCTGAGACCCCCCATCATTTCCTGAGACCCCCCATCATCTCCTGAGAACCCTATCATCTTCTGAGAACCCTCATCATCTCCGAGGACCCCCTCATCATTTCCTGAGAACCCCCATCATCTCCTGAGACCCCCCATCATCTCCTGAGAACCTCATCATCTCCTGAGACCCCCCGCCATCATTTCCCGAGAACCCTCATCATCTCCTGAGAACCCTCATCATCTCCTGCGAACCCTCATCATCTCCTGAGAACCCCCATCATCTCCGGAGAACCCTCAAAATCTTCTGAGAACCCTCATAATCTCCTGAGAATCCTCATAAAATCCTGAGAACCCCCCACTATCTCCTGAGAACCCCCATCATCTCCTGAGAACCCCCATCATCTCCGGAGAACCCTCAAAATCTTCTGAGAACCCTCATAATCTCCTGAGAATCCTCATAAAATCCTGAGAACCCCCCACTATCTCCTGCGAACCCTCATCATCTCCTGAGATCCCCCATCATCTCCGGAGAACCCTCAAAATCTTCTGAGAACCCTCATAATCTCCTGAGAATCCTCGTAAAATCCTGAGAACCCCCCACTATCTCCTGAGAACCCTCATCATCTCCTGAGAACCCATATCATCTCCCGAGAACCCTCATCATCTCCTGAGAACCATTGTCCTGGGCTCATGGGAACCTTTTTAAGAATCTGTACTAAAGAGGCCTTGTGTATTAGATGAGCAGTGGCCAAACATAGTGATCTCAACCGACTATCCGATATATATCTGGAGGTGACTGTGTGTGAGCTGCCATGTAGTGCAACCTGGATAGAAGAAACAATCTCTATATAAGACAGGTCACATAGAGAGAACCATATGGTCATTCAGTTACAGCTACACAGTCCTCTTTATCCCCTCCCTGCACTCATCTCTATGATCATAGAGAGAAATGTGTGGTCATACACTTACAGCTGCACAGTCCTCTCTATCCACTCCCTGCACTCATCTCTATGATCATAGAGAGAACTGTGTGGTCATATAGTTACAGCTGCACAGTCCTCTCTATCCCCTCCCTGCACTCATCTCTATGATCATAGAGAGAACTGTGTGGTCATACAGTTACAGCTACACAGTCCTCTCTATCTCCTCCCTGCACTCATCTCTATGATCATAGAGAGAACTACTGTGTGGTCATACAATTACAGCTACACAGTCCTCTCTATCCCCTCCCTGCACTCATCTCTATGATCATAGAGAGAACTACTGTGTGGTCATACAATTACAGCTACACAGTCCTCTCTATCCCCTCCCTGCACTCATCTCTATGATCATAGAGAACTGTGTGGTCATACAGTTACAGCTACACAGTCCTCTCTATCTCCTCCCTGCACTCATCTCTATGATCATAGAGAGAACTGTGTGGTCATACAGTTAAAGCTACACAGTCCTCTCAAACCTGTCCCTGCTCTTATCTCTATGATCTTAGAGAGAACTGTGTGGTCATACACTTACAGCTGCACAGTCCACTCTATCCCCTCCCTGCACTCATCTCTATGATCATAGAGAGAACAATGTGGTCATACAGCAACAGCTGCACAGTCCTCTCTATCCCCTCCCTGCACTCATCTCTATGATCATATAGAGAACTGTGTGGTCATACACTTACAGCTGCACAGTCCTCTCTATTCCCTCCCTGCACTCATCAGTATGATTATAAAGAGAACTGTGTGATCATACAGTAAAAGCTGCACAGTCCTCTCTATCCCCTCCCTGCACTCATCTCTATGATCATAGGATTATGATGGGAGTTGTAGTTTTGTAGCAGCTAAAAAGCCACAGCTTAGTGAATGCCAACTGAGAGGAATCTAGCTGAGCGAGAAGTGCAGATTGCTGAGACTGCATTCTGCAGTGCAGACACAAGATGGCAGGAGAGAGCTGAAGAATAACAGGAAGCGATGACACTCAGACAATCCGGACACAGCAGAACCTGCACATTGTGGAACCTACAAGATGAAGTATTAAGCTTAAAAAGTTTCATTATTAAGAGACACTTATTTTGCCTCGTTCCCCTGTGACCTGTCTGTTGCATTCTTAGGCCATGTTCACACACAGTTTTTTTTTTATCCTGCCTTTTCCAAACTGTAATCCTTCTATGTGCACATTCTGATTCTCTAAGACAGTGTTTCCCAACCAGTGTGCCTCCAGCTGTTGCAACGGCTGGAGGCACACTGGTTGGGAAACACTGTCAAGGCATGCTGGGAGTTGTAGTTTTGCAACAGCTGAAGGCACTCTGGTCGGAAAACACTGCTCTAAGGTCTTGAATGGGGAAATATTTGGGGCCAAGTTGATCACTTGTCACCTATAGCTCAAACATAAATAATTTGACCATTCAGCTGTATATATACACTCACTGGGGGACATGTATCAAAGATTTTACCCCCGTTCTGTGTGTATTTTTTTGTGCAAAATTTTGCGAAAGCCCTTTTTTTTTGCGCACGTTTTGGTAGAGCATGTCTTCCAGATGTGGCTGAATCGGGGTACCTTGGAGGGACATCTATAGTACACATGGATTTATTACCTGCATACTTTTCCTTTACACCCAAAATTTTGCCGCAAGAGCTGTTTTTTTTTGCGTAAATATAAACCATCTTGGACTTAACGTAGCAAGATGCTCTAAATCATCGATTCTATTTTCCAAAGAGTGGATTGAGGAGATTACTATATTTACCCGCAATTTATTAAGCTCATTGCGCTTGATTGATAAATTTAGCGCTTCTGCATATAATTTAGAATTCGGGAAAAGGGGTAAAATGCTTCTACCATACACAAATAATGATACATGTCCCCCACTGACCACTTTATAGGTGCACAGTGCTAGTTCTGGGTCCAACCCGTTTATACTTCCTACAAGGGGTAAGACACATCCTTCACATAGACATGATGACATCACACAGTTCCTCCATATGGACATGATGACATCACATGGTTCCTCTATATAAACATGATGACATCACACAGTTCCTCCATATAGACATGATGACATCACACAGTTCCTCCATATGGACATGACGACATCACACAGTTCCTCCATATGGACATGATGACATCACACAGTTCCTCCATATGGACATGATGACATCACACAGTTCTTCCATATGGACATGATGACATCACACAGTTCCTCCATATGGACATGATGACATCACACAGTTCCTCCATATAGACATGATGACATCACACAGTTCCTCCATATGGACATGATGACATCACACAGTTCCTCCATATGGACATGATGACATCACACAGTTCCTCCATATAGACATGATGACATCACACAGTTCCTCCATATGGACATGATGACATCACACAGTTCCTCCATATACACATGATGACATCACACAGTTCCTCCATATGGACATGATGACATCACACAGTTCCTCCATATACACATGATGACATCACACAGTTCCTCCATATAGACATGATGACATCACACAGTTCCTCCATATACACATGATGACATCACACAGTTCTTCCATATAGACATGATGACATCATACAGTTCCTCCATATAGACATGATGACATCACACAGTTCCTCCATATACACATGATGACATCACACAGTTCCTCCATATAGACACGATGACATCACACAGTTCTTCCCTATAGACACGATGACATCACACAGTTCCTCCATATAGACATGATGACATCACACAGTTCTTCCATATAGACATGATGACATCACACAGTTCCTCCATATAGACACGATGACATCACACAGTTCTTCCATATGGACATGATGACGTCACACAGTTCCTCCATATAGACATGATGACATCACACAGTTCAGTTCTTCCATATATACATGATGACATCACACAGTTCCTCCATATAGACATGATGACATCACAAATTTGCTCCATATACACATGATTACATCACACAGTTCCTCTATATGGACATGATGACATCACACAGTTCCTCCATATAGACATGATGACATCACACAGTTCCTCCATATAGACACAATGACATCACACAGTTCCTCTATATAGACACGATGACATCACACAGTTCTTCCATATGGACATGATGACGTCACACAGTTCCTCCATATAGACATGATGACATCACACAGTTCTTCCATATATACATGATGACATCACACAGTTCCTCCATATAGACATGATGACATCACACAATTCCTCTATATACACATGATGAAATCACTCAGTTCCTCCATATAGACATGATGACATCACACAGTTCCTCTATATGGACATGATGACACCACACAGTTCCTCCATATAGACATGATGACATCACACAGTTCCTCCATATAGACATGATGACATCACACAGTTCCCCCATATAGACACGATGACATTACACAGTTCCTCCATATAGACATGATGACATCACACAGTTCTTCCATATAGACATGATGACATCACACAGTTCCTTCTTATAGACACGATGACATCACACAGTTCTTCCATATGGACATGATGACGTCACACAGTTCCTCCATATAGACATGATGACATCACACAGTTCTTCCATATATACATGATGACATCACACAGTTCCTCCATATAGACATGATGACATCACAAATTTGCTCCATATACACATGATGACATCACACAGTTCCTCCATATAGACATGATGACATCACACAGTTCCTCCATATAGACATGATGACATCACACAGTTCTTCCATATAGACATGATGACATCACACAGTTCCTTCTTATAGACACGATGACATCACACAGTTCTTCCATATGGACATGATGACGTCACACAGTTCCTCCATATAGACATGATGACATCACACAGTTCTTCCATATATACATGATGACATCACACAGTTCCTCCATATAGACATGATGACATCACAAATTTGCTCCATATACACATGATGACATCACACAGTTCCTCCATATAGACATGATGACATCACACAGTTCCTCCATATAGACATGATGACATCACACAGTTGCTGTAGATTTGTTGGATAAATGCTGAGAATCTCCGTTTCCACCACATCCCAGCTGTGATCTATTGGATGAGATCTGGGGACTGTGGAGGCCATTAGAGTCATGTGACCTCATTATCCTGTATGAGATGATGTCATGTGACCTCATTGTCCTGTATGAGATGATGTCATGGGACCTCATTGTGCTGTATGAGATGATGTCATGTAACCCCAGGAGTGGCCCCTGGTGTGGTTTTCTGCTGCTGTAGCCCATCTCCACCAAGGTTGGACTCTGACACCAACATCCATGTCACTTAAAGGGGCACTCCGGTGCTCTAGCGTTCTGAACATTTTGTTCAGAACGCTCGGAGCCAGAGGCCGTGAATGTGAGGTCACGGCCACGCCCGCTTGTGACGTCACACCACACCCCCTCCATTCATGTCTATGAGAGGGGGCATGTCTGCCAACACGCCCCCAAAGGACATGAATGGAGGGGGCATGGCGTGACATCAGGAGGGGCCGTGAACGAAACATCACAACCATTGCTGCAGGAACCCAGTGTTTGTTTAGAATGCTGGTGCTGTGGCACCAGTGGGACCCCTGCATTCAGACATATTATCCCCTATTGTTTGGATAGGGGATAGGATGTCCAGCAGTGGAGTACCACTTTAAATCCTCTTTATTCCCCATTCTGATGCTCGGTTTTACCTTCAGCAAGTTGTTTTGACCATGTCTACATGCCTAAATACATTGAGTTGCTGCCATGTAATTAGCTGATTAGATGTTTGTTTTAACCAGCAATAGACCTAATATAGTGGTCGGTGAGTGTATATTTCCCATTCTGGGGGCTGATTGGTGATTTCCACAGGGGCTTTTACCTCCCTTCCCCCACACAGGGATATTCTAGGTAAGGACCCAAGGACATAATCTGAATTCTCCCATTGCATCATGGTCCAGCTATAAAAACACATATTGATAAAGTTGACTTATTGATTATTCTGTTTGGCCTGATGATCATTGGATCAAACATTTCTAAGTGTTATATTTTGCGCTCTAAGATCTCGCGGCATTTACAGCTGAATGGAGAAGATGCTCTATAAATGTTTCACTTAGAAATTCTCTTTAAACAGGAAAAAATCTGACTGCCAAATCCTCAGCGTCCGGGGAGATGAGATCGATTCCTCCTCACCTGAGCCAGAAAGAGTCAAAGCCAAAAATCAATTTCATGAAAAAAATAAAAAATCAGACGTCCGAGAAATAAATTATTAAAGACGAAGTGAGGAAAAGTAATTCACATGTAAAATGGCGGAGCCCCAGGTCAGGAGACGAGTCAGCAGCTCACCGGCAGGAGCGCGAGACCTCAGCGATAACTTCATCACTTATTTACAGACTTCTTAATTTTCTTCCAGGAATTAGACGAGGAGTTAGGACTGGGAAGAAGAGGAAGAGGAGGAAGACAAGAAAAAAACTATAGGAAAAGGAAGAAGATGAAGACAAGCAGGATGAGGAAGATCAAGAGAAGCAGGATGAGGAAGAAGAAGACAAGGAGGATGAGGAAGATCAAGACAAGCAGGATGAGGAAGATCAAGACAAGCAGGATGAGGAAGAAGAAGACAAGGAGGATGAGGAAGATCAAGACAAGCAGGATGAGGAAGAAGAAGACAAGGAGGATGAGGAAGATCAAGACAAGAAAGAAGAGGAAGAAGAAGACAAGGTGGAAGATCAAGACAAGAAAGAAAAGGAAGAGGAAGACAAGGAGGATGAGGAAGATCAAGACAAGGAGGATGAGGAAGATCAAGACAAGCAGGATGAGGAAGAAGAAGACAAGGAGGATGAGGAAGATCAAGACTAGTGTTGAGCGGCATAGGCCATATTCGAATTCGCGAATATTCGCGAATATATGGACGAATATTCGTCATATATTCGCGAATATTCGCATATTCGTTATATTCTCGTTTTATTTTCGCATATGCGAAACTTCGCGTATGCGAAAATTAACATATGTGAATATTAGCATATACAAAATTAGCACATGCAAAAATTCGCATATGCGAAAATGCGCATATGCTAATTTTCGCATATGCGAAGTTTCGCATATGCGAATTTTCGCACGCCAGTCTCACACAGTGGTATTAGAGCCTTCTTTACACCACACAAGCTGGAAGCAGAGAGGGGTGATCACTGTGATGTGTACTGTAAAAAAAAAAAAAACTAAAAAAAAAAAACGAATATTCGTAATTACGAATATATAGCGCTATATTCGCGAAATTCGCGAATTCGCGAATATGCGATATTCGCGAATAATATTCGAATTGCGAATATTCGTGAGCAACACTAATCAAGACAAGCAGGATGAGGAAGAAGAAGACAAGGAGGATGAGGGAGATCAAGACAAGAAAGAAGAGGAAGAAGAAGACAAGGAGGAAGATCAAGACAAGAAAGAAGAGGAAGAGGAAGACAAGGAGGATGAGGAAGATCAAGACAAGAAAGAAGAGGAAGAAGAAGACAAGGAGGAAGATCAAGACAAGAAAGAAGAGGAAGACAAGGAGGATGAGGAAGATCAAGACAAGAAAGAAGAGGAAGAGGAAGACAAGGAGGAGGAAGATCAAGACAAGAAAGAAGAGTAAGAAGAAGACAAGGAGGATGAGGAAGATCAAGACAAGAAAGAAGAGGAAGAAGAAGACAAGGAGGAGGAAGATCAAGACAAGAAAGAAGAGTAAGAAGAAGACAAGGAGGATGAGGAAGATCAATACAAGAAAGAGGAAGAGGAAGACAAGCAGGATGAGGAAGATCAAGACAAGAAAGAAGAGGAAGAAGAAGACAAGGAGGAGGAAGATCAAGACAAGAAAGAAGAGTAAGAAGAAGACAAGGAGGATGAGGAAGATCAAGACAAGAAAGAAGAGGAAGAAGAAGACAAGGAGGAAGATCAAGACAAGAAAGAAGAGGAAGAAGAAGACAAGGAGGAAGATCAAGACAAGAAAGAAGAGGAAGAAGAAGACAAGGAGGATGAGGAAGATCAAGACAAGAAAGAAGAGGAAGAGGAAGACAAGGAGGATGAGGAAGAAGAAGACAAGGAGGATGAGGAAGATCAAGACAAGAAAGAAGAGGAACAAGACATAAAAAACAGAAAGGAAGAGGAAGAAGATAAAGATAAAGACAAAGAAGATAAGGAAAATAAAGAAGACAAAATAGAAGGATAAGAAGAGGAAGAAGATGAAGACAAACAAGGTGAGGAAGATAGGTATGATAACAAAAGACAAGGAAGATGAGGAAGACATGAAAGATTGATAAAAAGAAGATGGAGACAAGGAAGATGGATAAGGTGATGAAGATGAGGATGACGGATAGGAAGAAGAATATAATCATCACAATTGTGACTAATCACGGCTTGAACTATCTTGCTTTGCATGTAACGAGTTTCTCTCATATATTAGTTTCCCCTTTAAGTTGCATTACTGAAATAAATGAACTTTGCATGATATTGTTACGCCGAGCGCTCCGGGTACCCGCTCCTCCCCGGAGCGCTCACGGCGTCTCTCTCCCTGCAGCGCCCCGGTCAGTCCCGCTGACCGGGAGCGCTGCACTGACATGGCCATCGGGGATGCGATTCGCACAGCGGGACGCGCCCGCTCGCGAATCGCATCCCAAGTCACTTACCCGTCCCGGTCCCCTGCTGTCATGTGCTGGCGCGCGCGGCTCCGCTCTCTAGGGCGCGCGCGCGCCAGCTCTCTGAGACTTAAAGGGCCAGTGCACCAATGATTGGTGCCTGGCCCAATTAGCTTTATTAGTTTCCACCTGTGCACTCCCTACTTATACCTCACTTCCCCTGCACTCCCTTGCCGGATCTTGTTGCCCTTGTGCCAGAGAAAGCGTTTCCTTGTGTGTTCCTAGCCTGTGTTCCAGACCTCCTGCCGTTGCCCCTGACTACGATCCTTGCTGCCTGCCTTGACCGTCTGCTACGTCCGACCTTGCTCTTGCCTTATCCCTTGTACCATGCCTATCTCAGCAGTCAGAGAGGTTGAGCCGTTGCTGGTGGATACGACCTGGTTGCTACCGCCGCTGCAAGACCATCCCGCTTTGCGGCGGGCTCTGGTGAAAACCAGTAGCTACTTAGAACCGGTCCACCGACACGGTCCACGCCAAACCCTCTCTGACACAGAGGATCCACCTCCAGCCTGCCGATCCGTGACAGTAGATCCGGCCATGGATTCCGCTGAGGTGCCGCTGTCAAGTCTTGCCGACATTTCCACGGTGATTGCCCAGCAATCCCTAATGATCAACCAACTGAAATCACCAGCTGGCATACTTGACCACCGTGACACAGCAACTTCAATCACAGATACAGCAGCTGCTGCCGCAGATACAGCAACTTCAGTCACAGACACAGCAGCTGCAACAGCAACAACCATCTCCTCCGCCGGCTCCTGCAACTCCTCCGCAGCGACCGGCCGCTCCTAACCCCTGCTTGTCCCTGCCGGACAAATTTGATGGGGACTCTAGACTCTGCCGTGGTCTCCTGCCTGGGAAGGCCCTGCCATGTGCCACACCGCTCGGAGCACCTCTCTCACAGTATCCTTTGCAATCCACCCCTGTGCCTCCCGCCGAGGAGGCTATGCAAGTGGATCGGTCTCGCCTGACCCCTGAAGAGAGGACTCGCCGCAGAAAGAAAGATTTACTTCTATACTGCACTGTGCGTTACCGCACAGAACCCCTGCTCTTGAGCATGGAACTTTTTGTTTTGCCCAAATGCTCCTCTGAACTCCTCCTCGGTCTGCCATGGCTCCAACGCCACTCCTCTACCCTTGTCTGGACCACCGGGGAGATCATGAGCTGGGGTGCTTCTTGCCACAGAAAATGCCTCACGTCTGCTCCCAGTCCCGTCAGTCAAACCTCTGTGTCTCCCCCTTTACCTGGTCTCCCCAAGGCCTATCTGGACTATGCTGTGTCTCCTCCTCACAGCCCCCGTCCTGTTAACACTCTGCCCCGTGCCAAGCTTGACCCTCTTCCCTCCCTCCCCACCCCCACGCCTTCTTGTGTGCCCGCTGTTGATGAGGTTTCCCGGGGCTTCGCCACCGTCTGGAAAAAGACTCTAAAATTCCTCATACTAGCCTCATCCCGGGTGAAGAAGCTTGCCGGAAAAAAGAGAAGAGCTCCTCCTGTTTTTGCGTGGCTCTCCGCCAAGTATATCCGCTTCCGTGTCCCCAGTTTTTATCTGGGACCACGTTACCTTGGACCCTTTGAAGTTAAATACCTAGAGGAAGCCACTCCGGTCTCCAGGTCCTCAGACGTCTTCCGGATTAAAGAATTTTCAGGTCCCAAAAAGAGGGGGAGACCCAAGGGGGGGGGGGGGGTACTGTTACGCCGAGCGCTCCGGGTTCCCGCTCCTCCCCGGAGCGCTCACGGCGTCTCTCTCCCTGCAGCGCCCCGGTCAGTCCCGCTGACCGGGAGCGCTGCACTGACATGGCCGTCGGGGATGCGATTCGCACAGCGGGACGCGCCCGCTCGCGAATCGCATCCCAAGTCACTTACCCGTCCCGGTCCCCTGCTGTCATGTGCTGGCACGCGCGGCTCCGCTCTCTAGGGCGCGCGCGCGCCAGCTCTCTGAGACTTAAAGGGCCAGTGCACCAATGATTGGTGCCTGGCCCAATTAGCTTTATTAGTTTCCACCTGTGCACTCCCTACTTATACCTCACTTCCCCTGCACTCCCTTGCCGGATCTTGTTGCCCTTGTGCCAGAGAAAGCCTTTCCTTGAGTGTTCCTAGCCTGTGTTCCAGACCTCCTGCCGTTGCCCCTGACTACGATCCTTGCTGCCTGCCCCGACCTTCTGCTACGTCCGACCTTGCTCTTGCCTTATCCCTTGTACCATGCCTATCTCAGCAGTCAGAGAGGTTGAGCCGTTGCTGGTGGATACGACCTGGTTGCTACCGCCGCTGCAAGACCATCCCGCTTTGCGGCGGGCTCTGGTGAAAACCAGTAGCTACTTAGAACCGGTCCACCGACACGGTCCACGCCAAACCCTCTCTGACACAGAGGATCCACCTCCAGCCTGCCGATCCGTGACAGATATTCTAATTTTTGAAGTCTCACCGGTATGTATTGTCTGTTATGTGTTGTCTGTTATATATTGTCTGTTATGTATTGTCTGTTATATATTGTCTATGTATTGTCTGCTATATATTGTCTGTTATGTATTGTCTGTTATGTATTGTCTGCTATATATTGTCTGTTATATATTGTCTGTTATGTATTGTCTGCTATATATTGTCTGTTATGTATTGTCTGCTATATATTGTCTGTTATGTATTGCCTGCTATTTATTGTCTGTTATGTATTGTCTGCTATATATTGTCTGTTATGTATTGTCTGCTATATATTGTCTGTTATGTATTGTCTGCTATATATTGTCTGTTATGTATTGTCTGCTATATATTGTCTGTTATGTATTGTCTGTTATGTATTGTCTGCTATATATTGTCTATGTATTGTCTGCTATATATTGTCTGTTATGTATTGTCTGCTATAAATTGTCTATGTATTGTCTGCTATATATTGTCTATGTATTGTCTGTTATATATTGTCTATGTATTGTCTGCTATATATTGTCTATGTATTGTCTGCTATATATTGTCTATGTATTGTCTGTTACTGTTATGTATTGTCTGCTATATATTGTCTATGTATTGTCTGTTATGTATTGTCTATGTATTGTCTGCTATATATTGTCTATGTATTGTCTGTTATGTATTGTCTATGTATTATCTGCTATATATTGTCTATGTATTGTCTGTTATGTATTGTCTGTTATGTATTGTCTGCTATATATTGTGTTATGTATTGTCTGCTATATATTGTCTGTTATGTATTGTCTGCTATATATTGTCTGTTATGTATTGTCTGCTATATATTGTCTGTTATGTATTGTCTGCTATATATTGTCTATGTATTGTCTGCTATATATTGTCTGTTATGTATTGTCTGCTATTTATTGTCTGTTATGTATTGTCTGCTATATATTGTCTGTTATGTATTGTCTGCTATTTATTGTCTGTTATGTGTTGTCTGCTATATATTGTCTGTTATGTATTGTCTGTTATATATTGTCTGTTATGTATTGTCTGCTATACATTGTCTGTTATGTATTGTCTGCTATATATTGTCTGTTATGTATTGTCTGCTATATATTGTCTGTTATGTATTGTCTGCTATACATTGTCTGTTATGTATTGTCTGCTATACATTGTCTGTTATGTATTGTCTGCTATACATTGTCTGTTATGTATGTCTGGTGCCACTAGATGGCTCTGTAGCTGAGAGTTTCTGTAATTGTGTAACAATGTCAGTTTTTGATCTTGTTTGTCTTTCATGTAAAAATCTCTTTGGTTTCTTGTTCAGTTTCCATTTTGTTTTGACCAGTAAAAGACATAAACCAATGTTATCGCATCATATTAATTATCAACAATAATTATGTACAAGACTTATCAGCTGCACTCGGCTCTGTTAGTGTTTTCTCATCTCTTGTTTGATGTATTTTAACGTTTGATCCGATCAGTGATTTGCCGCATGTTTTCTCTTCTCTTCCTAAGTTTTAATAATTCTTAGATACATTTACCATAATTATTATCTATACAAGTATCACAATGATTGTGCACCGTTTTGTGCTTACCCACAATGCTCCTTGGGTGGAGAGGCCAGAGATGACGGGTTCCCCTGACCATTACAGTCAATAGTTGCCTGTAATGTGCCATTATTGTGGAGTCAGAGCCCGGACGTTATCTTAGAGATCGTAGTTGGAAAAACTTCCAAGAAAAGGGTACGTTAGATAGGGCGCAGGACTCGTAATGTAGAATATATGGAGAGAACATTTATTAGAAATAAGGTGCAACGCTAAAACAGGGAGTGTTCCTAGCCTGGACCGGGCTCTTCGTCAGGCAATAAAACAATGTGGAAGACACAGCCAGATAAGACAATACAGTTTTTTTGCTTCCGGGTGGATACACGGAGCCATCAACCGGAAGCACAACAGATAAAGGATAATAGATCCATAATTATAAACAAAACAATAAAAGAAAATAAGAGTATAAAATAGTATAAACATTTTTCGGACAAATAAGATAACAATCAGTAATATATAAAAATGCTCTAAAAAAATAATTCCGGTGCTCACCGTAATGAGATATGCATGGATACAAGGAGCATGCACAATAAGTGTAAGAACGCAAGAGTGCGTGAAGGACGTAAATGATGAAGAACTTTGGCGCATGCGTATTGGCAGTGTAAGACAGATTTTATTAAAGATAGCAGTCAGGTACAGGAACGATGAACCCAATAAAACCGGATTCATACAATAACTTCTCGGACTTCGTTAAGGCCATGCGGGGACAATGTATGCATCCCGTAAATCCAAAACATTTCAAGCCTTTTGAGTTTTTCAAATCGGTTACTAACAGTCGCTGGAACAAAGTCTATCGGAGTAATGGAGATGGAACGATCACTATCGGGATGAATAAGAGCCAGATGTTTGGACACTCCATGCAGTAAGTTGGTGCGTTGGTGCGTCTTATACTGCAAATATGCATTAAAACCCTGTCATATCGTGGCGGTCCCTGCGGCCATCAACGGCCCGGACCCGCGGCAAATACAGGACATCACCGATTGCGGTGATGCCCTGTATTAACCCTTCAGACGCGCTGATCAAAGCTGACCGCTGCGTCTGAAGCGAAAGTGAAACTAACCCGGCCGCTCTGTCGGGCTGTTCGGGACCACAGCCTACAGGACACCAGAAGGGACCTTACCTGCCTCCTCGGTGTCTGATCGGCGAATGACTGCTCCGTGCTGGGATCCCCTGCATGGCCGGCTCTCTCCTTCAATGTCATCACATCGTCGCGCATGCAGTCCCGTCATCCAATAGGAGTGGCGTGCGTAGCGGCGACGGAGAGCGAGGATACCGGGCAGCAGAGACGTTCCGGAGCGACGGGGACACCCCGGGGACGCGGCGACAGCGATGGAGGGCGACATCCAGGGCAGCGGTGACGAGCGGTGACGGGTCCGGAGCGGCGGGGACACGTGAGTATTACCTCCTATATCAGTGGTCTTCAACCTGCGGACCTCCAGATGTTGCAAAACTACAACTCCTGGCATGCCCGGACAGCCAACGGCTGTCCGGGCATGCTGGGAGTTGTAGTTTTGCAACATCTGGAGGTCCGCAGGTTGAAGATCACTGTCCTATACTTTACATTGTATTTGGTTCAGAATCTTTTTTTTCTAGATTTTCCTCCTTTAAAATTGGGTGCGTCTTATATGACGAAAAATGCCGTACATCTTTTTTATATTCTGCCTATGTTGGTTCAGGCGATGGTGCAATGGGCGGGTGGTGCGTCCAATATATTGTAGGGCACAGTTTTGGCATTGGATCATATATACAACATGATTAGTCTGACAAGTAAGATGGAACTTGATGGTGAATTGTTCTTTTGTTGATGTTGAAATCATTTCCGTTTGTCCATGTGTGATTTGTTGGCACCACATACAGCGGGGATTCCTGCATTCGAAGCATCCTTTCTTGAGAGGTATGCCCAAAGCATTATACCAGGGCAAATGTTTTATTTTTTTAATGTTTTTTTACTTGGCTTGGGGCCAAAATAGTCTTCAAAGATGGTGCCCTTCTGTATGTAAAGTGTGGTTGGCTACGGATAATTTGTGAGGGTCAGTAAGCAGGACATGCCAATGTTCAGTAGCAATATTTTTTATTAATTTAGAGTCTTTGCTGAAAGTAGTAATTACACATTGGACGAAAAGGCTGTTGAGTTACTCTTTAATTCTGAACTTGTCAATTTTTTCTTTGTCTGTAAACCTTCACTCTGCGTGAGATTTTTAGTGCGGTTAAAAGCATTGCTTAAAACTTTGTCTGGATAATGTTTTTCTTTGAAACGTGTGCATAAAAGCTGGGACTGTTCTTTAAAAACAGCAGGATTAGAACAATTTTTGCGTATACGCTTATATTGGCTGTAACGAATGTTCAATAGCCATTTTTTTTTAAATGAGCACTGTTAAAATCTAAATAACTATTGGCGTCAACTTAAAAAAAAATAAAAAAGTGGAAGTATGGAATGATTTGTCATCATGTGTAATACAGACATCTGAAAAATTAATGCTTGATCTGCTATGGTCAAGAGTAAAATGTAATCCCCAAGTATTCTGGTTTGAATGTTGAAGGAATGTCAGGATGGCCTCCTCAGGCCCTTTCCATATAAAAAAGAGGTCATCTATATATCTATAATATATAGCAATATTCTCCATGAACAGCGGATTATCCCAGATATATTCTGTCTCGAAAGCCCCCATAAAAATATTTGCGTATACAGGTGCGACTTTCGTGCCCATCGCGGTCCCGAGCTGTTGATGATAGATGGTCCCATCGTAGACAAAATAATTGTTATGTAAAATATAAGATAATGAGTAAACCAAAAAATCATGCTGTGATGAAGTGATGGTAGAATCTCTTTTAAGAGCTTCTGATATGCAACGCAAACCTATTTCATGGCGGATGTTAGAATATAACGATGAAACGTCACAGGTAATGAAAATATATTGTGGTTCCCATATTAGCGGAATAAGATGCTCAATTAACTGTGAAGAGTCTTTCAGGTAGCTTGGTAAACTGGTGGCATAAATTAGAAAATATAGATCCAAGTAGTGAGCAAGGTTACTTAGTGTGGCGTTGGTACTAGAAATAATAGGTCTGTCAGGTGGGTCCTGAATGGATTTGTAAATTTTGGGTAAATTATAAAAATAAGGTTTATTGTGATTAGTATGAAGAATGAATTTCTGTTCGTCCTTGTTCAGGACTCCGATCTAAGCAGCTTGGTTCACCATTAAAAAAAAAAGATTTACGGAATCTGGTGAACCAAGCTGCTGAGATCGGAGTCCTGAACAAGGACGAACAGAAATTAATTCTTCAAACATGATTTTTTTGGTTGACTCATTATCTTATATTTTACATAACAATTATTTTGTCTACGATGGGACCATCTATCATCAACAGCTCGGGACCGCGATGGGCACGAAAGTCGCACCTGTATACGCAAATATTTTACGGGGGCTTTCGAGTCGGAATATATCTGGGATAATCCGCTGGTCATGGAGAATATTGCTATACATTATAGATATATAGATGACCTCTCTTTTTATATGGAAAGGGCCTGAGGAGGCCATCCCGACATTCCTTCAATATTTAAACCAGAATACTTGGGGATTACATTTTACTCTTGACCATAGCAGATCAAGCATTCATTTTTTTAGATGTCTGTATTACACATGATGACAAATCCTTCCATACTTCCACTTTTATTTTTAAAGTTGGCGCCAAAAGTTATTTAGATTTTAACAGTGCTCATTTTAAAAAATGGCCATTGAACATTCCTTACAGCCAATATAAGCGTATACGCAAATTTTTTTCTAATCCTGCTGTTTTTAAAGAACAGTCCCAGCTTTTATGCACACGTTTTAAAGAAAAACATTCTCCAGACAAAGTTTTAAACAATGCTTTTAACCGTACTAAAAATCTCACGCAGAGTGAATGTTTACAAAGAAAAAAGTTCAGAATTAAAGAGTAACTCAACAGCATTTTTGTCCAATGTGTAATTACTACTTTCAGTAAAGATTCTAAATTAATAAAAAAAGATTATTACTGAGCATTGGCATGTCCTGCATACTGACCCTCACAAATTATCCCTGGCCAACCACGCTTTACATACAGAAGGGCACCATCTTTGAAGACTATTTTGGCCCCAAGCCAAGTAAAAAAACATTTAAAAAAAAAAACCTTTGCCCTTGAATAATGCTTTGGGCATACCTCTCAAGAAAGTTTGGTGTCCCAGTACCGCATTTCATTTGGTACTTATTTATCTATGGGTCCCCGTAGCCAGAATCCCTAGGACTTCGTAATATCTGTTAGTCAGTCCGCCCCTACTCGCCTCTATTATAGTGTATAGATTCCTAATTTATCCATAGAATAATGTATATAGTATTATTTCTGCATATAAATGGTTAATTACTTGTTTCCATGGTGTCGCAGGGCCTTCGGGTCATGTGATGCGTTCCAAGCCTCATTCTGGATGCGTTCCAGGCCTCACTTTGGTATCTCTAGCCTCATTTTGGGTTTTGCAATGTATATAGATCCTGTGATGTAAGCAATCCCATGATACCATGTAAAGTGAGTGGCAGACGTTCAGACCAATCAAAATCGCCACGCCCCCTTCCCATATAAGGGAGCGGCGGCCATCTTATCTCTCTCTTGTTCCTGGGATGGCAAGCAAGCAAGACCTGTATAGCAGTAATCGCAGTGAGTTAGGCCTGAGCCTTGCGGCAACGGCTGAATGATCTAAATTATAAAGTGTGTCATCCCCTAAGCACTCTGCAGTAGCACCGGACCCAATATTTCCCCTAAATCCGAACGGATCTGCACATCACTCCCTAAATTCAGAGACTATAAGTTTAATGCAAGGTCCGCAACTTCTGCCAGTCGCTAAGCAACCTAAGAACTGTTATATGAGACTGTTACTACGCATTGGATATTGCAAGCACTGCAGTAAAGTTATTCAAGTTCAAGTTAAATCTGCTTGTGGACCTTCAGTCATTTCATTGCACCTATCGCTTCTGGGAAGGGCGGTGATAGGCCGGAACATAGATTCAGCATACCAGCCCACACCCTGGCGTCACGAGTGACTGGGTTAATATTAACCCCTCATATACCAATCTCATACCATCCCTACCATACACCCCCCAAGGGCTACCACAAAGCCTTTTTGGCGTCACGAACAGGATTCGGGTGTGTGCCTACCATTGCCACTAGTGAAAGTGTACTCCCCCCTAAGAAAATAACTTTATTCATGTGTTGCTGTGTACAGGAACGGTGCTTGTGGTGCATCATACAAGGGGGCCAAGAGAAAAGTAAGGGGGGAGGTGAAGATCTGTCTACAGTTAAAATGTGTAAACTGCGTAATGAGCTCATCATGCTGCGATCCTCTGGTCCGGAAAAGCGCGCGAAGAAAGCCCGCGCTGTGCCACGCCCCGCTCCTGGGCGTGGACGCCAAGTTGCTGTATCGCAGCCAAAAGGGAACTCAGAGATGCAGGAGTCGTTTCTGGAGGGACCAGAAGTCGGGGCTGCACCGATAGTGTCCTTCCTGCCCAGCGCCATTATGGAGAAGCCCACTATAAAAGACGCCACACAGAGCAACCTCTCCAGTCTGCAGAGAGAGCCGGAGAGTACAGACATGGTGGAGAGCAGTGTTCCACGTGGTCAAGTTGGCAAAATGGCGCCGGAAACACGGAAATTTGTGGCAGTCGCAGCCCAACTTTTTCAAGAGCTTGCTGACCGTCTGCAGCGGTTGTCATTAGACGAAGAGGGGGCCTGCAATCTTCCCCCACTGCCTGATGATGACGACAATTGGCCAGAGACACCTCCAGCGAACAGTGCAGGGACACCTCGAGGTGCATCGCCGGTCAGATTGTCCCCTCACCACAGAACCTGGGGCTCGTGGGCTGAGATCCCCTCGGAGGAGTCTGCTCTGAGTACCCCGCCAGAGGCGGCCTATTCTTCCTCCTCCAGCCCTGAGGTCATCCCTCGATCAAGTTTGCCAAGTGCACGACTGTGCTCACCAAAATTGCCGCAATGGGTGTTCGGAGATGAGCTGGAGCTGATCGAGTACATGCACAGAGTACTTCAACCGTTACTTGGGAAGACACTCCCACCAATCCCAACTGCAGAAAGGGAAAGGGCCCGTCAAGAAGCCGAGCTGGCTGAATTGATGGAAAAGCTAAAGGCCCGATACAAAGAACTCTACGCTCCAAAACACGTACATTTGCCTTACGAAGAAAGAGTGCGGTATCAAGAAAATACCAAAGAAATGGAGGCATTGTACATCCGTAAATGGGATCACCCCTGAGAAGGCGTTATCTCATACGTTTTCGTGTGTCGCTCTGTGCTTCCCCTTTAAGTCTGCAGTATATATATATATATATATATATATATATATATATATATATACTGAGGAGTCAGAGCTCAGGCGTTATCTCATTCGTTTTCGTGTGTCGCTCTGCGCTTCCCCTTTAAGTCTGCAGTATAAATATATATATATATATATATATATATATATATATATATATATATATATTGAATTGACTGAAACAAAGTGAGGAAGGCGGTGGCGGCGGCCGTGTGCGTGTTCTATGTACTTTCCCTTCACACGGACTCCCCAGCGAGCGTCTCACGACAAATTAAGTTGATTGAAGACTTTGTGGCCACCGCTGTGAACCGGATGGTTGTCGCGGTGCAGCTGCCTCTTCTGATTCGTTTATTGCTGTGAGCGCTGGTTATAAAGCTCTTAGAAGCTGAAACCACTTCTGGCTCCTTGTGATCTCGTCTCCTTCCTCGTCCTCGCTCTTATTTCTTCTCTTTTTCATTTTTTTTCACGTTGCTGAAATAAAACGTTTCGTCTTATCGCGGGCGGCCAGATCTGGCTTCTTGGGCTATTAATGCTTCTCCATAATCGTTCACACTCCGGCTCTTTCCCTCGGGATCTCAGTGTTTTGTTTCTTTCTTGTTCTGAAGACGGGAAATATATTCGGGTACAAAGTAAAATCCTCCTGGTGCCGGCGATTGTATGGAAGCAGATGGGGCAACATGGGAACCTATGGGGGCCGCGGAAATACAACGGGACAGATAAATCTATAGAGGAAATATTACTGTTGTTATGGTTAATAAAGATGTGTTTACCAGGGTGCCTCCAGCTGTTGCTGAATTACAACTCCCAGCATGCCCCGACATATAGAATATATAGTAGTTATACCCCTCCCCTTCAGCTCTATCTATATAGGATCAGGATATATAGTAGTTATACACCTCCTCCAGCTCTATCTGTATACTGCTGCTGTATCTATGGGATCAGAATATAAAGTAGATATACATGTCCTCCAGCTCTATCTGTATGCTGCTGCTGTCTTTATGGGATCAGAATATATAGTAATTATACATTTTCCCTCCTGCTCTATCTGTATACTGCTGCTGTCTCTATGGGATCAGAATAAATAGTAGATATACACGTCCTCCAGCTCTATCTGTATACTGCTGCTGCTGTCTCTATGGGATCAGAATATATAGTAGTTATACACCTCCCCTCCAGCTATATCTGTATACTGTTGGAGTTATCTCTATGGGATCAGTATATATAGTAGTTATACACCTCCCTTTCAGCTCTATCTGTATACTGCTGCTGTCTCTATGGGATCAGAATATATAGTAGTTATACACTTTCTCTCCAGCTCTATCTGTATACGGCTGCTGTCTCTATGGGATCAGAATATCTAGTAGTTATACACCTCCCCTCCAGCTCTATCTGTATACTGCTGTTATCTCTATGGGATCAGTATATATAGTAGTTATACACCTCCCCTCCAGCTCTATCTGTATACTGCTGCAGTTATCTCTATGGGATCAGTATATATAGTAGTTATACACCTTCCCTCCAGCTCTATCTGTATACTGCTGCTGTCTCTATAGGATCAGAGTATATAGTGGTTATACACCTCCCCTCCACCTCTATCTGTATACTGCTGCTGCTGTCTCTATGGGTTCAGAATATATAGTGGTTATACACTTTCCCTCCAGCTCTATTTGTATACTGCAAAGGGCCACAGTATAATCTGCATAATCGGAGGACCCCTTTAATGGTTTTTTAGGATGTCAATTTATTCCGACTAGGAAATGTTGCCGCCATACGATGATTCCATCATTGTCCCTGTTATTTTATTTTTATGAACCGATGTTACAATAAATGACTTTCCTGGGGAGATTGTAACATTATCTCTATAAATCCCGTCCTCTGATAATCACTTAATTACAGGAGGAGTAATGGAGTAATTATAGATTTTACTGGCGATTACGTTCAGGACGGTTCCATTAATAACAGGAATTAAAGGAGTCAATGAATTAGCAGCAATTACTCGGCTGTTATCCCCTATCATAGACTCTGATGGGGGGAGTAGTCCCTGGAGACTCTCTTCTGTCTTCTTCCAATTTTGTGCAATCTTGCTGGAGTCGTCTTACATAAGGAATTGCAGTGTGAGCAGTTCTCAAGGGTTAAAGGGGTACTCCGGTGAAAAACTTTTTATTTTTTTTATTTTTTAAATCAACTGGTGCCAGAAAGTTAAACAGATTTGAAAATTACTTCTATTAAAAAAATCTTAATCCTTCCTGTACTTATTAGATGCTGAATACTACAGAGGAAATTCTTTTCTTTTCGGAACACAGAGCTCTCTGCTGACATCATGACCACGGTGCTCTCTGCTGACACCTCTGTCCATTTTAAGAACTGTCCAGAGCAGCAAATGTTTGCTATGGGGATTTCCTTTTACTCTAGACAGTTCCTAAAATGGACAGAGATGTCAGCAGAGAGCACTGTGGTCGTGATGTCAGCAGAGAGCTCTGTGTTTCAAAAAGAAAAGAATTTCCGCTGTAGTATTCAGCAGCTAATATGTACAGGAAGGATTAAGATTTTTTAATAGAAGTAATTTATAAATCTGTTTAACTTTCTGGCACCAGTTGATTTAAAAAAATATATATATATATAAAAATAAAGGTTTTCACCTGAGTACCCCTTTAATAGTGAAATTGCTCCAGTTACATAGATAATAATAATAATAATAATAATAACAATAACAATAATAATATGCCTGGAAGACAACAGAGACAATGGCCCTCATTTACTATTCTAAACCCGACTTGTTTTGTCGGTTTTTTTTGTTGCATCTTTGTCTGTGCCATGTTGCAGACATCGTGCGCCAGTCTGCGACACGATGCAACATTTATTCCCGACGGACCCGATGTGGATTCTCCCAAACCCGAAAAAGGGGCGTAACCCGACATTTCTGAGCTTTCCCACGTATTTATAAAGGTTTACAACCCGAATTTGTTGAATTGTTGTGGATTTTTTCCCGACAGCTCAGAGGAGTTGGAAACCAAAAGCAACAAAACCCACGTGCGACAAACAGGATGCGACATAATAATAAATACCAGGGGAAAAAAGCCGTCGGGTAAGAAAGCAACATAGACTTACAACCCGATTTTCTAAGTAAATAAGGGCCAGTGTGTTCCCCATCCAGAAGCACATATAATAGTTAGAGCGACTACAACACCCAGCATAACTCTCTACACTTCTCGTACCAACCACATTACTACTTGTTACAATGGATCAATATAGACCAGTGTTTTCCAACCAGTGTGCCTCCAGCATTTGCAAAACTACAACTCCCAGCATGCCCAGACAACCCATGGGATGTATACTTCAGGGACTACAACACCCAGCATAACTCTCTACACTTCCTGTGCTAACCACATTCCTACCTGTTAAAATGTATCAATATAGACCAGTGTTTTCTAACCAGTGTGCCTCCAGCTGTTGCAAAACTACAACTCCCAGCATGCCCAGGCATGCCATTTGTTATACTTCAGGGACTACAACACCCAGCATAACTCTCTACACTTCCTGTGCTAACCACATTCCTACTTGTTAAAATGTATCAATATAGACCAGTGTTTTCCAACCAGTGTGCCTCCAGCTGTTGCAAAACTACAACTCCCAGCATGCCCAGACATCCCATGTGATATATACTTCAGGGACTACAACACCCAGCATAACTCTCTACACTTCCAGTCCCAACCACATTCCTACTTGTTACAATGTATCAATATAGATCAGTGTTGTCCAACCAGAGTGCCTCCAGCTTTTGCAAAATTACAACTCCCAGCATGCCCGGACAGCCATTGGCTGTCCGGGCATGCTGGGAGTTGTAGTTTTGCAACAGCTGGAGGCGCACTGGTAAGTAACAGTGGTTTAAAGTTATAACATAATGTAAAAATGATCACCTATATCCCATTATCTTTCCCTTCTGAAGGTTTCTCTCTAGCACCACCTGTAGGTGACCTCCTTGTTAGTCAATGTTTAACCTATTAAAGGGGTTGCCGCCATATGATGATACCGCTCTCGTTGACCTCAATGTCCCTGTTATTTTATTTTTTAATTATTTAATTATTTTTTTAATTTTTGATTGATTAATAAATTTGTTAATTTTTTGGGGGATACATTTTTTTAATTAATTTAAATTTATTCCAACTAGGAGATGTTGCCGCCATATGATGATTCCATCATTGTCCCTGTTATTTTATTTTTATGAACTGATGTTACAATAAATGACTTTCCTGGGGAGATTGTAACATTATTTCTATAAATCTTATAGTCCTAATTTCTATAGTCCTCTGATTATCGTTCAATTACAGGAGGAGTAATGGAGTAATTATAGATTTACAGGAGGAGTAATTGAATGATAATAGAGCAACTCCATAGTAGCGCCTGCACGGGTTGTCATGATGTACATAGATGCACTAATAATAATAATAATAATAATTTATTTTTATAGCGCTCTTGGTTCCAGGGCGCTGTAAATATAAGGGTTAACCTTTTCAGGACGTAGGGCATATGCATACGCCCGTGGGAATTCCGGTTGGGGACCGGTCTGGGATGCCTGCTGGAATCATTCAGCAGGCATCCCGGCACATTGCCGATGAGGGTCCTGAGACCCCCCATGTCGGCGATCGCAGAAAATCGCATGTCAACTCAGACATGCGATTTTCTGCTATTCCGGGCTGATCGGGTCTCTGGTGACCCGATTGCCCGGAAAATAGGGATGATCGGAGCTGTCAGTGACAGCCGCGATCATCCTGAGGGATAGGAGCAAGATTGCAGTGCTGCGATCTCCTCCTATCTCCTACCATTAGTCAGAAATTAATTCTGACCAATGGCAGCGCACAACAGGGGGTTGCCATGGAAACCCCCTGCTCTTCCCACCCCTGGATGTCGGGCAGAATGGGGGGAGAAGATGGCGGCGGGTACCTGATCAGAAGATGCCGTGGGGACCCCCGATCATCGTTGGAGACTGCGGAGATCAGCGGCGCAGGTAGGGTATCGACGGTGGGGGAGGGGGGGGGGGGGGTTCGGAAGGGGGCAGTAAAGCGATCTTTACTGCTGCCCTTCTAGTGGTTGCCAAACTGCAACTCCCAGCATGCCCAGACAGCCAAAAGCTGTCTGGGCATGCTGGGAGTTGTAGTTTTGCAACATCTGGAGGGTCACAGTTTGGAGACCACTATTACAGTGGTGCCCAAACGGTGGCCCTCCAGATGTTGCCAAACTACAACTCTCAGCATGCCTAGACTGCCCAGGCATGCTGGGAGTTGTAGTTCTGTAACATCTGTCCCTTCAGATTTTGCAATTTTCATGAAAATTTAGAAAATTGCTGCTCTACTTTGAAGCCCTCTAATTTAAAAAAAAAAAAAAAATCAATCAATATAAAATGTATTTGGAATATTCATTATCCTTACAAGCAGAGAATTTCAAAGTTAGAAAAATTACTACTTGTTAAAATGGATCAATATAAAAATATAGCAACATTTTCAAAATTTTCATGAAATTTTGGGATTTTTCACCAAGAAAGGATGCAAGTAATGACGAAAATTTACCACTAAAATAAAGTAGAATATGTCATGAAAAAACTATCTCAGAATCAGAATAATCGGTAAAAGCATCTTAGAGTTATTAATGCTTAAAGTGACGGTGGTCAGAATTGCGAAAAAGGGCTGCGTTCTTATGGTGAAAATGAGCTGCGTCCTTAAGGGGTTAAAATATATATAGAGGGAAAGAGGACCCTGGCTGCAAGAGCTTACTATCTAGTGGTAGCATTGTGCTCTAGTATTTTTTACTACATTGTAGCAAGCTGTTATCTTCATAGCAACTATGTTCCTACGCCATTACTGGATCACACAGTTTGTAGGTAGAATGTTTCTAGAAATGGTCCCTGTAATTTACTTTTCCATGACATTTTTCACCAGTTTTCCCCTATATATGTATAGCACACCCTCAGAAGCAGCAGCAGCATGGAGGACATCATGGAGCATTTCTGAGCAGTATAAGCTACAAATACAGCACTGAGAAAATATATAACACATACTAGAGCTTTCAGCATCTTCTCTGTGTCTGTCTTCCTTTGTCTACCTTTGTATCTTTCTCCTCCCTTTCTCTTGATAGACTTCTAGGGGCAGCTGTAATCTGATCCCTCAGTGAGCTGATAATCTGTCTCCTCTGAAGTTTTAACAGTTTTCCAGAAACAAATATGTGGGGAGAAACACACATTTTTCTGTGAAGATATATTACAAAGTTTCCTAGTCATATACACTTTTACTATTGATTTATACAAAGTTTGTTAACAAGTTAGTGACCAATTAAAGAAAATACAAGAAGTACATTGGCCATAGAAATAAGAACCTTCCTCCTGCTGTGATCATCATAAAACACAGAGACGTTACCAATAACCCCATTACTCTAGACCACCAGGGATGACATCATTAAACCCCTCCCTACATCAGACTGCCAGGGATTATGTTAACCTCTTCCCCACTGTATTCCACAGTGATATTACCGATACCCTATTACTCTACATCACCAGGGATACTATCAATAAATTCTTCACTATTCATACTATGAATGCTTTTAAAGTGGTTATTCTACATAAGGCAAATTTAGTAATTAAGTGTCCTACAGTAATGAATATGCTTACCAAGGATCTGTGCTTGTGTTGGTGGTAAATGACCATGTCCTGTGTCCCATCATGCTCCTGACTTGTTTTTGGGAACTGGCTACTTCTGATTTCCGCATTCTCCCTCAGACTACAATCCCCAGGATCCTTTGTTTTAAGGTGAAATGTGACTTATTTCCCTCCCACACATCGGCTGCCCCCCCCCCCCCATGGCAGCACAGCCACGTTCCCTTTCACATGACTTGCCCGACATCACCTGACACACAAGCTGTGGATCTGTGTGATGATGAATGCACCCACATGTGCGCCGGTAGCGTCATCAGGGGCCGACTTCACACACAACAGATGATGCAGCCAAGCTCCCTTTCAGCACCTGACTTGTGATGTATTGTCTCGGGCCGCACAGCAAGCTGGGAAAGGTCTGAGACAACACTCATTTTGTTGGCTGCAAAAAATGAACTTCCAGGTAAGAGAAAGACAAAGAAATTCGATACCAACCTCCAAACACAGGTAAGTGAAGTAGATTAGTAACTGGACTAACTCTGCTGCCCCCTGTCTCACATTCAAAGAACGAAAAATCCCAGAATACCCCTTTAATATCCCTATTACTCTAAACCACCAGGGATCATACTAAACTCTACATCATAACCCATTTACGCTACACCACAGGGGACACTACTATTAAAATATTCACATAGACCACAGGATAGGGAATAAGTGTCTGATCTCCTGGGGTCTGACCTCTGGGACCCCCATGATCTCTCCAGAGTGGGGACCTGTCTCTCCCAGCTGAGTAGATATGGGAGCTCCAGAGATGCCTGAGCACTGCACTCGGGTATCTCTGGTGCTCCCACAGACCATAAAAGAAATGTGTGTCAACCCACCGCTGCATTCAATGAGGAGTCGAGTCCCTATTCTAGAGATCGCAGGTGGTCCCAGAGGTCGGACCCCCATCAATCAGACACCTATCTATAATCAGACACTGCCTTGTGGACAGGGGACATATTTTTTGAGGCTGGAATACCCCTTTAAACCCTTCACTACCCTGAACTCCCGGAAATAATAACATGAACCTCATAACCACTATATACACACAGTATGTATTACCAATAACTCATTCCCAGATCTAGAAGACCATAGATATTAAAGGGGAATTCCAGACCCTTAAAACATATTTTGTATCCAAACAGTAGGGGATTAGTGTCTGATCGCGGGGGTCCCAGAACAACGCCCAATCTCCCTTCTGAATGGAGCGGTGGGGGGAGGGGTACTTGCTCCATGCATTGTCTATGGGAGCACCAAATCAATGTTATCTGATTGCAGAGGGTGGTCCGACCTCTGGGATAGGGGAAATGTTTTTAGGGGCTGGAATGACAGTTTAAGCTGAAATCCCATGAATATTTGCATTAAATTGGTACTTCAGTGGAAAACAATTTATTTTTTTTATAATCAACCAGTGCCAGAAAGTTATACAGATTTGTAAATTACTATTTAAAAATTGTAACCTTTCCAGTACTTATTAGCTGCTGTATGCTCCACAGGAAGTTGTGTAGTTCCTTTCTGTCTGACCACAGTGCTCTCTGCTGCCATCTCTGTCCATGTCAGGAACTGTCCAGAGCAGGAGAGGTTTGCTATGGGGATTTGCTCCTGCTCTGGACAGTTCCTGGCTCAGACAGAGGTGGCAGCAAAAAGCACTTTGGTCAGACTGGAAAGAACTACGCAACTACGCAGGTGATAAGTACTGGAAGGATTAAGCTTTTTATATAAAAGTAATTTACAAATCTGTTTAACTTTCTGGCACCAGTTGATTTAAAAAAATAAATAAAAAATAATTGTTTTCCACCGGAGTACCCCTTAAAGTAATGAAATATTCCCCATACCACCAGGGACATGCGGCGTTAACCCTTCAGGCACTGATAAACAGTAATGTAAACAATAATTGTTCTGATTCACTGACAGCAAGCGGAGACTTCATAATCTATGGATTAAATGTATAGAAATAATAGTTTGGATTTAATATCTCGGCGATTTGTTTGGTGCTATATATCACCATCCCCCCCCCCCCCCCCCCCCGTATAGCCGCAGCAGCTTCGCCTCATTCTACCTGTAATAGACCACGATAGATTCCGGATCTCGGCTTATAAAGGTTGAGTTACGTTATAAATTATATACTTGCCAAATATTAACTTTCTGCAGTGACGGGTCCGACAGAGAGCGGCACATTATCGCGCCGTATCTGAGACTGAATCAATTATCCCCCCCGCGCTCTCGGCGGGAGCCCGTTCTCACCGAATCTTCACAAGAACCTCCTATTTAAATATGGAATTCTTATTGCCTGATTTTAATACATTGAATCAGGTTTTCATGACTCAAGGCGAAGGTATAAAATAGAACCAGAAGTTCCTCCGCATCAGCGCACAAGACGAGGAGACCATTAGGAAGGCTTCTTCTTTCCAGTTCCCAAATACATTTTATATTCTTTCTTAAGATTTTTTAGTTTTTTGGGTTGGGGGGTACATAATACATTACAATGAAAAATTCAGTATTCTTAATGTAGCATTAAAGGGGTACTCCGATGGAAAACTATTTCTTTTAAATTAACTGGTGCCAGAAAGTTAAACAGATTTGTAAATTACTTCTATTAAAAAATCTTAACCCTTCCAGTACTTATCAGCTGCTGTATGCTCCACAGGAAGTTGTGTAGTTCTTTCCAGTCTGACCACGGTGCTCGCTGTTGACACCTCTGTCCATGTCACCACTGTCGAGAGCAGCATATGTTTGCTATGGGGATTTGCTCCTACTCTGGACAGTTCCTGACACGGACAGAGGTGTCAGCAGAGAGAACTGTGGTCAGACAAAAAAGAAATTCAAAAAGAAAAGAATGTTCTCTATAGTTTATAGCAGCTCATAAGTACTGGAAGGATTAAGATTTTTAATAGAAGTAATTTACAAATCTGTATAACCTTTCTGGCACCATTTGATTTCAAATAAATAGTTTTTCACCGGAGTACCCCTTTAAAGGGATTCTCCGCTGCCTTGTCTTCCGGAGCTCCGCTCGCAGCATCCTGAAGTTTATTACTCCGGACGCTGTGTGCGGACTTCCATGTTCGAGGCAGATGTTGGCTGTCTGGGCATTGTTACGCCGAGCGCTCCGGGTCCCCGCTCCTCCCCGGAGCGCTCGCTACACTCTCCTCACTGCAGCGCTCCGGTCAGATCCACTGACCCGGGGCGCTGCGATACCGCCTCCAGCCGGGATGCGATTCGCGATGCGGGTAGCGCCCGCTCGCGATGCGCACCCCGGCTCCCGTACCTGACTCGCTCTCCGTCGGTCCTGTCCCGGCGCGCGCGGCCCCGCTCCTTAGGGCGCGCGCGCGCCGGGTCTTTGCGATTTAAAGGGCCACTGCGCCGCTGATTGGCGCAGTGGTTCCAATTAGTCTGATCACCTGTGCACTTCCCTATATCACCTCACTTCCCCTGCACTTCCTTGCCGGATCTTGTTGCCATCGTGCCAGTGAAAGCGTTTCCTTGTGTGTTCCTAGCCTGTGTTCCAGACCTCCTGCCGTTGCCCCTGACTACGATCCTTGCTGCCTGCCCCGACCTTCTGCTACGTCCGACCTTGCTTCTGTCTACTCCCTTGTACCGCGCCTATCTTCAGCAGCCAGAGAGGTGAGCCGTTGCTAGTGGATACGACCTGGTCACTACCGCCGCAGCAAGACCATCCCGCTTTGCGGCGGGCTCTGGTGAAAACCAGTAGTGACTTAGAACCGATCCACTAGCACGGTCCACGCCAATCCCTCTCCGGCACAGAGGATCCACTACCTGCCAGCCGGCATCGTGACAGTAGATCCGGCCATGGATCCCGCTGAAGTTCCTCTGCCAGTTGTCGCTGACCTCACCACGGTGATCGCCCAGCAGTCACAACAGATAGCGCAACAAGGCCACCAGCTGTCTCAACTGACCGTTATGTTACAGCAGTTACTACCACAGCTTCAGCAATCATCTCCTCCGCCAGCTCCTGCACCTCCTCCGCAGCGAGTGGCCGCTTCTGGTCTACGCCTATCCTTGCCGGATAAATTTGATGGGGACTCTAAGTTTTGCCGTGGCTTTCTTTCCCAATGTTCCCTGCACCTGGAGATGATGTCGGACCAGTTTCCCACTGAAAGGTCTAAGGTGGCTTTCGTAGTCAGCCTTCTGTCTGGAAAAGCCCTGTCTTGGGCCACACCGCTCTGGGACCGCAATGACCCCGTCACTGCCTCTGTACACTCCTTCTTCTCGGAGATCCGGGGTGTCTTTGAGGAACCTGCCCGAGCCTCTTCTGCTGAGACTGCCCTGTTGAACCTGGTCCAGGGAAATTCTTCCGTTGGCGAGTACGCCGTGCAATTCCGTACTCTTGCTTCAGAATTATCCTGGAACAATGAGGCCCTCTGCGCGACCTTTAAAAAAGGCCTATCCAGCAACATTAAAGATGTTCTGGCCGCACGAGAAATCCCTGCTAATCTACATGAACTCATTCACCTTGCTACTCGCATTGACATGCGTTTTTCCGAAAGGCGTCAGGAGCTCCGCCAGGATATGGACTCTGTTCGCACGAGGCGTTTCTTCTCCTCGGCTCCTCTCTCCTCTGGTCCCCTGCAATCCGTTCCTGTGCCTCCCGCCGTGGAGGCTATGCAGGTCGACCGGTCTCGCCTGACACCTCAAGAGAGGACACGACGCCGCATGGAGAATCTCTGCCTGTACTGTGCCAGTACCGAACACTTCCTGAGGGATTGTCCTATCCGTCCTCCCCGCCTGGAAAGACGTACGCTGACTCCGCACAAGGGTGAGACAGTCCTTGATGTCTACTCTGCTTCTCCACGTCTTACTGTGCCTGTGCGGATGTCTGCCTCTGCCTTCTCCTTCTCTACTATGGCCTTCTTGGACTCTGGATCTGCAGGAAATTTTATTTTGGCCTCTCTCGTCAACAGGTTCAACATCCCAGTGACCAGTCTCGCCAGACCCCTTTACATCAATTGTGTAAACAATGAAAGATTGGACTGTACCATACGTTTCCGCACGGAGCCCCTTCTAATGTGCATCGGATCTCATCACGAGAGGATTGAACTTTTGGTCCTCCCCAATTGCACTTCTGAAATTCTCCTTGGACTTCCCTGGCTTCAACTTCATTCCCCAACCCTGGATTGGTCCACTGGGGAGATCAAGAGTTGGGGGCCCTCTTGTTCCAAGGACTGTCTAAAACCGGTTCCCAGTAACCCTTGCCGTGACTCTGTGGTTCCTCCAGTAACCGGTCTCCCTAAGGCCTATATGGACTTTGCGGATGTTTTTTGCAAAAAACAAGCGGAGACTCTACCTCCTCACAGGCCTTATGATTGTCCTATCGACCTCCTCCCGGGCACTACTCCACCCCGGGGCAGAATTTATCCTCTGTCCGCCCCAGAGACTCTTGCCATGTCTGAATACGTCCAGGAAAATTTAAAAAAGGGCTTTATCCGTAAATCCTCCTCTCCTGCCGGAGCCGGATTTTTCTTTGTGTCCAAAAAAGATGGCTCCCTACGTCCTTGCATTGACTACCGCGGTCTTAATAAAATCACGGTTAAGAACCGCTACCCCCTACCCCTCATCTCTGAACTCTTTGATCGCCTCCAAGGTGCCCACATCTTTACTAAACTGGACTTAAGAGGTGCTTATAATCTCATCCGCATCAGAGAGGGGGATGAATGGAAAACGGCATTTAACACCAGAGATGGACACTTTGAGTATCTGGTCATGCCCTTTGGCCTGTGCAACGCCCCTGCCGTCTTCCAAGACTTTGTTAATGAAATTTTTCGTGATCTCTTATATTCCTGTGTTGTTGTATATCTGGACGATATCCTGATTTTTTCTGCCAATCTAGAAGAACACCGCCAGCATGTCCGTATGGTTCTTCAGAGACTTCGTGACAATCAACTCTATGCCAAAATTGAGAAATGTCTGTTTGAATGCCAATCTCTTCCTTTTCTAGGATACTTGGTCTCTGGCCAGGGACTACAAATGGATCCAGACAAACTCTCTGCCGTCTTAGATTGGCCACGCCCCTCCGGACTCCGTGCTATCCAACGCTTTTTGGGGTTCGCCAATTATTACAGGCAATTTATTCCACATTTTTCTACCGTTGTGGCTCCTATCGTGGCTTTAACCAAAAAAAATGCCGATCCCAAGTCTTGGCCTCCTCAAGCGGAAGACGCCTTTAAACGACTCAAGTCTGCCTTTTCTTCGGCTCCCGTGCTCTCCAGACCTGACCCTTCCAAACCCTTCCTATTGGAGGTTGATGCCTCCTCAGTGGGAGCTGGAGCTGTTCTTCTACAAAAAAATTCTTCCGGGCATGCTGTCACTTGTGGTTTTTTTTCTAGGACCTTCTCTCCGGCGGAGAGGAACTACTCCATCGGGGATCGAGAGCTTCTAGCCATCAAATTAGCACTTGAGGAATGGAGGCATCTGCTGGAGGGATCAAGATTTCCAGTTATTATTTACACCGATCACAAGAACCTCTCCTACCTCCAGTCTGCCCAACGGCTGAATCCTCGCCAGGCCCGGTGGTCTCTGTTCTTTGCCCGATTTAATTTTGAAATTCACTTTCGGCCTGCCGATAAGAACATTAGGGCCGATGCTCTCTCTCGTTCCTCGGATGCTTCGGAAGTTGAACTCTCTCCGCAACACATCATTCCTCCTGACTGCCTGATTTCCACTTCTCCAGCCTCCATCAGGCAAACTCCTCCAGGAAAGACCTTTGTTTCTCCACGCCAACGCCTCGGAATCCTCAAATGGGGTCACTCCTCCCATCTCGCAGGTCATGTGGGCATCAAGAAATCTGTGCAACTCATCTCCCGCTTCTATTGGTGGCCGACTCTGGAGACGGATGTTGTGGACTTTGTGCGAGCCTGCACTATCTGTGCCCGGGATAAGACTCCTCGCCAGAAGCCCGCTGGTTTTCTTCATCCCCTGCCTGTCCCCGAACAGCCTTGGTCTCTGATTGGTATGGATTTTATTACTGATTTACCCCCTTCCCGTGGCAACACTGTTATTTGGGTGGTCGTTGATCGATTCTCCAAAATGGCACATTTCATCCCTCTTCCTGGTCTTCCTTCAGCGCCTCAGTTGGCTAAACAATTTTTTGTACACATTTTTCGTCTTCACGGGTTGCCTACGCAGATCGTCTCGGATAGAGGCGTCCAATTCGTGTCTAAATTCTGGAGGGCTCTCTGTAAACAACTCAAGATTAAATTAAATTTTTCCTCTGCATATCATCCCCAGTCCAATGGACAAGTAGAAAGAATTAACCAGGTCTTGGGTGATTATTTACGACATTTTGTTTCCTCCCGCCAGGATGACTGGGCAGATCTCCTTCCATGGGCCGAATTCTCGTATAACTTCAGAGTCTCTGAATCTTCCTCCAAATCCCCATTTTTCGTGGTGTACGGCCGTCACCCTCTTCCTCCCCTCCCTACCCCCTTGCCCTCTGGTCTGCCCGCTGTGGATGAAATTTCTCGTGACCTTTCCATCATATGGAGAGAGACCCAAAATTCTCTCTTACAGGCTTCATCACGCATGAAGAAGTTCGCGGATAAGAAAAGAAGAGCTCCTCCCATTTTTTCCCCTGGAGACAAGGTATGGCTCTCCGCTAAATATGTCTGCTTCCGTGTCCCTAGCTACAAGTTGGGACCACGCTATCTTGGTCCTTTCAAAATTTTGTGCCAGATTAATCCTGTCTCTTACAAACTTCTTCTTCCTCCTTCTCTTCGTATTCCTAATGCCTTTCACGTTTCTCTTCTTAAACCACTCATCATCAACCGTTTCTCTCCCAAATCTGTTCCTCACACTCCTGTTTCCGGCTCCTCGGACATCTTCTCCGTCAAAGAGATTCTGGCATCCAAAAAGGTCAGAGGGAAAACCTTTTTTTTAGTGGATTGGGAGGGTTGTGGTCCAGAAGAGAGATCCTGGGAACCTGAGGACAATATCCTAGACAAAAGTCTGCTCCTCAGGTTCTCAGGCTCTAAGAAGAGGGGGAGACCCAAGGGGGGGGGTACTGTTACGCCGAACGCTCCGGGTCCCCGCTCCTCCCCGGAGCGCTCGCTACACTCTCCTCACTGCAGCGCTCCGGTCAGATCCACTGACCCGGGGCGCTGCGATACCGCCTCCAGCCGGGATGCGATTCGCGATGCGGGTAGCGCCCGCTCGCGATGCGCACCCCGGCTCCCGTACCTGACTCGCTCTCCCTCGGTCCTGTCCCGGCGCGCGCGGCCCCGCTCCTTAGGGCGCGCGCGCGCCGGGTCTTTGCGATTTAAAGGGCCACTGCGCCGCTGATTGGCGCAGTGGTTCCAATTAGTCTGATCACCTGTGCACTTCCCTATATCACCTCACTTCCCCTGCACTTCCTTGCCGGATCTTGTTGCCATCGTGCCAGTGAAAGCGTTTCCTTGTGTGTTCCTAGCCTGTGTTCCAGACCTCCTGCCGTTGCCCCTGACTACGATCCTTGCTGCCTGCCCCGACCTTCTGCTACGTCCGACCTTGCTTCTGTCTACTCCCTTGTACCGCGCCTATCTTCAGCAGCCAGAGAGGTGAGCCGTTGCTAGTGGATACGACCTGGTCACTACCGCCGCAGCAAGACCATCCCGCTTTGCGGCGGGCTCTGGTGAAAACCAGTAGTGACTTAGAACCGATCCACTAGCACGGTCCACGCCAATCCCTCTCCGGCACAGAGGATCCACTACCTGCCAGCCGGCATCGTGACAGGCATGCTGAGAGTTGTAGTTTTGCATCAGCACAGTAGATGATTATGCAGTTTTTTCCCCCAGAACCCACATGAATTTTAGATTCTTTTTTTTGGTGGAGTATAGATAAAATTTTACAATAATATTTTGTGTTCTGAAACTAATGTAAAATACAAACAGTATTGGTTTAGCATTAAACAAGGAGGGGCTCCACCCAGGGGCGGATCCAGAGTCTAGTCTCGGGAGGGGCACAATCAGAGTAGCGTGCGGTGGTCGACCCGCCCCCTCTCATAGACTTGGATTGAGGGGGCGTGGTGTGAAGTCACGCCCATGCCCCTCTTGACATCACGCCACACCCCTCATTGCAAGTCTATGGGAGGAGGTGTGTCGACCCCCGCAGCCAGCACCCAGTGTTCGGAACACAATGTTGCGAACGCTGGGGCAGAGAACAGTTCCCCCCACATTAGGTTGGAAGTATAATTCCCCCCACATTAGGTGCAGTATAGTTCCCCCCACAATAAGTGCAGTATAGTTCCCCCCACATTAGGTGCAGTATAGTTTCCCACATTAGGTTGGCACCTTAGTTCCCCCTACATTAGGTTGGCAGTATAGTTCCCCACATTACGTGCAGTATAGTTCCCCCTAAATTAGGTTGGCACCTTAGTTCCCCCTACATTAGGTTGGCAGTATAGTTCCCCCCACATTACGTGCAGTATAGTTTCCCCCACATTAGGTTGGCACCTCAGTTCCCCCCACATTAGGTTAGCAGTATAGTTCCCCCACATTACGTGCAGTATAGTTCCCCCCCACATTAGGTTGGCACCTTAGTTCCCCCTACATTAGGTTGGCAGTATAGTTCCCCCCACATTACGTGCAGTATAGTTCCCCCCACATTAGGTTGACACCTCAGTTCCCCCCACATTAGGTTAGCAGTATAATTCCCCCACATTACATACAGTATAGTTCCCCCCACATTAGGTTGGCACCTTAGTTCCCCCTACATTAGGTTGGCAGTATAGTTCCCCCTACATTAGGTGCAGTATAATTCCCGCCACATTAGGTGCAGTATAGTTTCCCACATTAGGTTGGCAGTATAGTTCCCCCCACAATAGGTGCAGTATAGTTCCCCCACATTAGGTGCAGTATAGTTCCCCCCACAATAGGTGCAGTATAGTTCTCCACATTAGGTGCAGTATAGTTCCCCCCACATTACGTGCAGTATAGTTCCCCCCACATTAGGTTGGCACCTTAGTTCCCCCTACATTAGATTGGCAGTATAGTTCCCCCCACATTAGGTTGGCACCTTAGTTCCCCCTACATTAGGTTGGAAGTATAGTTCCCCCCACATTAGGTTAGCAGTATAGTTCCCCCCACATTACGTGCAGTATAGTTCCCCCCACATTAGGTTGGCACCTTAGTTCCCCCTACATTAGGTTGGCAGTATAATTCCCCCCACATTAGATGCAGTATGGTTTCCCACATTAGGTGCAGTATAGTTCCCCCACATTAGGTGCAGTATAGTTCCCCCCACAATAGGTGCAATATAGTTCTCCACATTAGGTGCACCGTAGTTCCCCCCACATTACGTGCAGTATAGTTCCCCCCACATTAGGTTGGCACCTTAGTTCCCCCTACATTAGGTTGGCACCTTAGTTCCCCCTACATTAGGTTGTCAGTATAGTTCCCCCCACATTAGGTTAGCAGTATAGTTCTCCCCACATTACGTGCAGTATAGTTCCCCCCACACTAGGTTGGCACCTTAGTTCCCCCTACATTAGGTTGGCAGTATAGTTCCCCCTACATTAGGTGCAGTATAATTCCCCCCACATTAGGTGCAGTATAGTTTCCCACATTAGGTTGGCAGTATAGTTCCCCCCACAATAGGTGCAGTATAGTTCCCCCACATTAGGTGCAGTATAGTTCCCCCCACAATAGGTGCAGTATAGTTCTCCACATTAGGTGCAGTATAGTTCCCCCACAATAGGTGCAGTATAGTTCTCCACATTAGGTGCAGTATATAGTCCCCCACATTAGGTGCAGTATAGTTTCCCCACATTAAGTGCAGTATAGTTCCTCCACATTAGGTGCAGTATAGTTCCCCCACATTAAGTGCAGTATAGTTCCCCACATTAGGTGCAGTATAGTTCCCCCACATTAGGTGCAGTATAGTTCCCCCACATTAGGTGCAGTATAGTTCCCCCACATTAGGTGCAGTATAGTTCCCCCCACATTAGGTGCAGTATAGTTCCCCCACATTAGGTGCAGTATAGTTCCCCCACATTAGGTGCAGTATAGTTCCCCAACATTAGGTACAGTATAGTCCCCCACATTAGATGCAGTATAGTTCCCCCACATTAGGTGCAGTATAGTTCCCCCACATTAGGTGCAGTATAGTTCCCCCCACATTAGGTGCAGTATAGTTCCCCCACATTAGGTGCAGTATAGTCCCCCCGCAGACATACAGGCTCCAGCCATATACAGTGTATGGTTGGAGGCTGTATGCCTTTTTACTGCCCCACTTTAGTGCTCCGACCACCGCTCCTCCGGTCCGGCCGTAGCAGTAGGTCCCGGTACCGGAGGAGCGGTGGTCGGATCACCGAAACTGACATGCCGCTGGTCACTTACCATGCTGGCCAGTGCATGTCCTGTTCGCTGCTCTGCTCCTCTCCAATGGGCACATGCATGGGAAGTGCATTTTTTAAGTAAACGCGAGGGCCGCAGAGGGTTAACAGGGGCATCCCTGTGTCCCAAAAACATCTTTCAGGACACAGGGATGTCCTTAATAGTGATGGGGAAAGTAAGCTGGGGGGGGGGGGGCAAGGGGGCAATTGCACTTCATGCATTATATACACACACATACTGTACACATTAAATACTGTAAATGCATCATACACATACTGTACACATTACATACTGTATATACATGCTTCATACACATACTGTACACATTACATACTGTATATACATGCTTCATGCACATACTGTACACATTACATACTGTATATACATGCTTCATACACATACTGTACACATTACATACTGTATATACATGCTTCATACACATACTGTACACATTACATACTGTATATACATGCTTCATACACATACTGTACACATTACATACTGTATATACATGCTTCATACACATACTGTACACATTACATACTGTATATACATGCATCATACACATACTGTACACATTACATACTGCATATACATGCATCATACACACTGTACACATTACATAATGTATATACATGCATCATACACATACTGTACACATTAAATACTGTAAATGCATCATACACATACTGTACACATTACATACTGTATATACATGCATCATACACACTGTACACATTCCATACTGTATTTACATGCATCATACACATACTGTACACATTACATACTGTATATACATGCATCATACACACTGTACACATTACATACTGTATATACATGCATCAAATACATACTGTACACATTACATACTGTATATACATGCATCATACACATACTGTACACATTACATACTGTATATACATGCATCATACACATACTGTACACATTACATACTGTATATACATGCATCATAAACATACTGTACACATTACATACTGTATATACATGCATCATACACACTGTACACATTACATACTGTATATACATGCATCATACACACTGTACACATTACATACTGTATATACATGCATCATACACACTGTACACATTACATACTGTATGTACATGCTTCATACACATACTGTACACATTACATACTGTATATACATGCTTCATACACATACTGTACACATTACATACTGTATATACATGCTTCATATACATACTGTACACATTACATACTGTATATACATGCTTCATACACATACTGTACACATTACATACTGTATATACATGCTTCATACACATACTGTACACATTACATACTGTATATACATGCTTCATACACATACTGTACACATTACATACTGTATATACATGCTTCATACACATACTGTACACATTACATACTGTATATACATGCATCATACACATACTGTACAGATTACATACTGTATATAAATGCTTCATACACATACTGTACACATTACATACTGTATATACATGCTTCATACACATACTGTACACATTACATACTGTATATACATGCTTCATACACATACTGTACACATTACATACTGTATATACATGCTTCATACACATACTGTACACATTACATACTGTATATACATGCTTCATACAAATACTGTACACATTACATACTGTATATACATGCTTCATACACATACTGTACACATTACATACTGTATATACATGCTTCATACACATACTGTATACATTACATACTGTATATACATGCTTCATACACATACTGTACACATTACATACTGTATATACACACACAACACACTGTACACATTACATACTGTATATACATGCATCATACACATACTGTACACATTACATACTGTATATACATGCTTCATACACATACTGTACACTTTACATACTGTATATACATGCTTCATACACATACTGTACACATTACATACTGTATATACATGCTTCATACACATACTGTACACATTACATACTGTATATACATGCTTCATACACATACTGTACACATTACATACTGTATATACATGCTTCATACACATACTGTACACATCACATACTGTATATACATGCATCATAAACATATTGTACACATTACATACTGTATATACATGCATCATACACACTGTACACATTACATACTGTATATACATGCATCATACACACTGTACACATTACATACTGTATATACATGCATCATACACACTGTACACATTACATACTGTATATACATGCATCATACACATACTGTACACATTACATACTGTATATACATGCATCATAAACATACTGTACACATTACATACTGTATATACATGCATCATACACACTGTACACATTACATACTGTATATACATGCATCATACACACTGTACACATTACATACTGTATATACATGCTTCATACACATACTGTACACATTACATACTGTATATACATGCTTCATACACATACTGTACACATTACATACTGTATATACATGCTTCATACACATACTGTACACATTACATACTGTATATACATGCTTCATACACATACTGTACACATTACATACTGTATATACATGCATCATACACATACTGTACACATTACATACTGTATATACATGCTTCATACACATACTGTACACATTACATACTGTATATACATGCTTCATACACATACTGTACACATTACATACTGTATATACATGCTTCATACACATACTGTACACATTACATACTGTATATACATGCTTCATACACATACTGTACACATTACATACTGTATATACATGCTTCATACACATACTGTACACATTACATACTGTATATACATGCTTCATACACACTGTACACATTACATACTGTATATACATGCTTCATACAAATACTGTACACATTACATACTGTATATACATGCTTCATACACATACTGTACACATTACATACTGTATATACATGCTTCATACACATACTGTACACATTACATACTGTATATACATGCTTCATACACACTGTACACATTACATACTGTATATACATGCTTCATACACATACTGTACACATTACATACTGTATATACATGCTTCATACACATACTGTACACATTACATACTGTATATACATGCATCATACACACTGTACACATTACATACTGTATTTACATGCATCATACACATACTGTACACATTACATACTGTATATACATGCATCATACACATACTGTACACATTACATACTGTATATACATGCATCATAAACATACTGTACACATTACATACTGTATATACATGCATCATACACACTGTACACATTACATACTGTATATACATGCATCATACACACTGTACACATTACATACTGTATATACATGCTTCATACACATACTGTACACATTACATACTGTATATACATGCTTCATACACATACTGTACACATTACATACTGTATATACATGCTTCATACACATACTGTACACATTACATACTGTATATACATGCTTCATACACATACTGTACACATTACATACTGTATATACATGCATCATACACATACTGTACACATTACATACTGTATATACATGCTTCATACACATACTGTACACATTACATACTGTATATACATGCTTCATACACATACTGTACACATTACATACTGTATATACATGCTTCATACACATACTGTACACATTACATACTGTATATACATGCTTCATACACATACTGTACACATTACATACTGTATATACATGCTTCATACACATACTGTACACATTACATACTGTATATACATGCTTCATACACACTGTACACATTACATACTGTATATACATGCTTCATACAAATACTGTACACATTACATACTGTATATACATGCTTCATACACATACTGTACACATTACATACTGTATATACATGCTTCATACACATACTGTACACATTACATACTGTATATACATGCTTCATACACATACTGTACACATTACATACTGTATATACACACACAACACACTGTACACATTACATACTGTGTATACATGCATCATACACATACTGTACACATTACATACTGTATATACATGCTTCATTCACATACTGTACACTTTACATACTGTATATACATGCTTCATACACATACTGTACACATTACATACTGTATATACATGCTTCATACACATACTGTACACATTACATACTGTATATACATGCTTCATACACATACTGTACACATTACATACTGTAGATACATGCTTCATACACATACTGTACACATTACATACTGTATATACATGCATCATAAACATATTGTACACATTACATACTGTATATACATGCATCATACACACTGTACACATTACATACTGTATATACATGCATCATACACACTGTACACATTACATACTGTATATGCATGCATCATACACACTGTACACATTACATACTGTATATACATGCTTCATACACATACTGTACACATTACATACTGTATATACATGCTTCATACACATACTGTATATACATGCATCATACACACTGTACACATTACATACTGTATTTACATGCATCATACACATACTGTACACATTACATACTGTATATACATGCATCATACACATACTGTACACATTACATACTGTATATACATGCATTATAAACATACTGTACACATTACATACTGTATATACATGCATCATGCACACTGTACACATTACATACTGTATATACATGCATCATACACACTGTACACATTACATACTGTATATACATGCATCATACACACTGTACACATTACATACTGTATATACATGCTTCATACACACTGTACACATTACATACTGTATATACATGCATCATACACACTGTACACATTACATACTGTATATACATGCTTCATACACATACTGTACACATTACATACTGTATATACATGCTTCATACACATACTGTACACATTACATACTGTATACACATGCTTCATACACATACTGTACACATTACATACTGTATATACATGCTTCATACACATACTGTACACATTACATACTGTATATACATGCTTCATACACATACTGTACACATTACATACTGTATATACATGCATCATAAACATATTGTACACATTACATACTGTATAGACATGCATCATACACACTGTACACATTACATACTGTATATACATGCATCATACACACTGTACACATTACATACAGTATATACATGCATCATACACACTGTACACATTACATACTGTATATACATGCTTCATACACATACTGTACACATTACATACTGTATATACATGCTTCATACACATACTGTACACATTACATACTGTATATACATGCTTCATACACATACTGTACACATTACATACTGTATATACATGCTTCATACACATACTGTACACATTACATACTGTATATACACACACAACACACTGTACACATTACATACTGTATATACATGCATCATACACATACTGTACACATTACATACTGTATATACATGCTTCATACACATACTGTACACTTTAAATACTGTATATACATGCTTCATAAACATACTGTACACATTACATACTGTATATACATGCTTCATACACATACTGTACACATTACATACTGTATATACATGCTTCATACACATACTGTACACATTACATACTGTAGATACATGCTTCATACACATACTGTACACATTACATACTGTATATACATGCATCATAAACATATTGTACACATTACATACTGTATATACATGCATCATACACACTGTACACATTACATACTGTATATACATGCATCATACACACTGTACACATTACATACTGTATATACATGCATCATACACACTGTACACATTACATACTGTATATACATGCTTCATACACATACTGTACACATTACATACTGTATATACATGCTTCATACACATACTGTACACATTACATACTGTATATACATGCTTCATACACATACTGTACACATTACATACTGTATATACATGCTTCATACACATACTGTACACATTACATACTGTATATACATGCTTCATACACATACTGTATACATTACATACTTTATATACATGCATCATAAACATATTGTACACATTACATACTGTATAGACATGCATCATACACACTGTACACATTACATACTGTATATACATGCATCATACACACTGTACACATTACATACTGTATATACATGCATCATACACACTGTACACATTACATACTGTATATACATGCTTCATACACATACTGTACACATTACATACTGTATATACATGCTTCATACACATACTGTACACATTACATACTGTATATACATGCTTCATACACATACTGTACACATTACATACTGTATATACATGCTTCATACACATACTGTACACATTACATACTGTATATACACACACAACACACTGTACACATTACATACTGTATATACATGCATCATACACATACTGTACACATTACATACTGTATATACATGCTTCATACACATACTGTACACTTTAAATACTGTATATACATGCTTCATAAACATACTGTACACATTACATACTGTATATACATGCTTCATACACATACTGTACACATTACATACTGTATATACATGCTTCATACACATACTGTACACATTACATACTGTAGATACATGCTTCATACACATACTGTACACATTACATACTGTATATACATGCATCATAAACATATTGTACACATTACATACTGTATATACATGCATCATACACACTGTACACATTACATACTGTATATACATGCATCATACACACTGTACACATTACATACTGTATATACATGCATCATACACACTGTACACATTACATACTGTATATACATGCTTCATACACATACTGTACACATTACATACTGTATATACATGCTTCATACACATACTGTACACATTACATACTGTATATACATGCATCATACACACTGTACACATTACATACTGTATTTACATGCATCATACACATATTGTACACATTACATACTGTATATACATGCATCATACACATACTGTACACATTACATACTGTATATACATGCATCATAAACATACTGTACACATTACATACTGTATATACATGCATCATACACACTGTACACATTACATACTGTATATACATGCATCATACACACTGTACACATTAAATACTGTATATACATGCTTCATACACATACTGTACACATTACATACTGTATATACATGCTTCATACACATACTGTACACATTACATACTGTATATACATGCTTCATACACATACTGTACACATTACATACTGTATATACATGCATCATACACACTGTACACATTACATATTGTATATACATGCATCATACACACTGTACACATTACATACTGTATATACATGCTTCATACACATACTGTACACATTACATACTGTATATACATGCTTCATACACATACTGTACACATTACATACTGTATATACATGCATCATACACTGTACACATTACATACTGTATATACATGCATCATACACATACTGTACACATTACATACTGTATATACATGCTTCATACACATACTGTGCACTTTACATACTGTATATACATGCTTCATACACATACTGTACACATTACATACTGTATATACATGCTTCATACACATACTGTACACATTACATACTGTATATACATGCTTCATACACATACTGTACACATTACATACTGTATATACATGCTTCATACACATACTGTACACATTACATACTGTATATACATGCATCATAAACATATTGTACACATTACATACTGTATATACATGCATCATACACACTGTACACATTACATACTGTATATACATGCATCATACACACTGTACACATTACATACTGTATATACATGCATCATACACACTCTACACATTACATACTGTATATACATGCATCATACACACTGTACACATTACATACTGTATATACATGCTTCATACACATACTGTACACATTACATACTGTATATACATGCTTCATACACATACTGTACACATTACATACTGTATATACATGCATCATACACATTGTACACATTACATACTGTATTTACATGCATCATACACATACTGTACACATTACATACTGTATATACATGCATCATACACATACTGTACACATTACATACTGTATATACATGCTTCATACACATACTGTACACATTACATACTGTATATACATGCATCATAAACATATTGTACACATTACATACTGTATAGACATGCATCATACACACTGTACACATTACATACTGTATATACATGCATCATACACACTGTACACATTACATACTGTATATACATGCATCATACACACTGTACACATTACATACTGTATATACATGCTTCATACACATACTGTACACATTACATACTGTATATACATGCTTCATACACATACTGTACACATTACATACTGTATATACATGCTTCATACACATACTGTACACATTACATACTGTATATACACACACAACACACTGTACACATTACATACTGTATATACATGCATCATATACATACTGTACACATTACATACTGTATATACATGCTTCATACACATACTGTACACTTTAAATACTGTCTATACATGCTTCATAAACATACTGTACACATTACATACTGTATATACATGCTTCATACACATACTGTACACATTACATACTGTATATACATGCTTCATACACATACTGTACACATTACATACTGTAGATACATGCTTCATACACATACTGTACACATTACATACTGTATATACATGCATCATAAACACATTGTACACATTACATACTGTATATACATGCATCATACACACTGTACACATTACATACTGTATATACATGCATCATACACACTGTACACATTACATACTGTATATACATGCATCATACACACTGTACACATTACATACTGTATATACATGCTTCATACACATACTGTACACATTACATACTGTATATACATGCTTCATACACATACTGTACACATTACATACTGTATATACATGCTTCATACACATACTGTACACATTACATACTGTATATACATGCTTCATACACATACTGTACACATTACATACTGTATATACACACACAACACACTGTACACATTACATACTGTATATACATGCATCATATACATACTGTACACATTACATACTGTATATACATGCTTCATACACATACTGTACACTTTAAATACTGTCTATACATGCTTCATAAACATACTGTACACATTACATACTGTATATACATGCTTCATACACATACTGTACACATTACATACTGTATATACATGCTTCATACACATACTGTACACATTACATACTGTAGATACATGCTTCATACACATACTGTACACATTACATACTGTATATACATGCATCATAAACACATTGTACACATTACATACTGTATATACATGCATCATACACACTGTACACATTACATACTGTATATACATGCATCATACACACTGTACACATTACATACTGTATATACATGCATCATACACACTGTACACATTACATACTGTATATACATGCTTCATACACATACTGTACACATTACATACTGTATATACATGCTTCATACACATACTGTACACATTACATACTGTATATACATGCATCATACACACTGTACACATTACATACTGTATTTACATGCATCATACACATATTGTACACATTTCATACTGTATATACATGCATCATACACATACTGTACACATTACATACTGTATATACATGCATCATAAACATACTGTACACATTACATACTGTATATACATGCATCATACACACTGTACACATTACATACTGTATATACATGCATCATACACACTGTACACATTACATACTGTATATACATGCATCATACACACTGTACACATTAAATACTGTATATACATGCTTCATACACATACTGTACACATTACATACTGTATATACATGCTTCATACACATACTGTACACATTACATACTGTATATACATGCTTCATACACATACTGTACACATTACATACTGTATATACATGCATCATACACACTGTACACATTACATATTGTATATACATGCATCATACACACTGTACACATTACATACTGTATATACATGCTTCATACACATACTGTACACATTACATACTGTATATACATGCTTCATACACATACTGTACACATTACATACTGTATATACATGCATCATACACTGTACACATTACATACTGTATATACATGCATCATACACATACTGTACACATTACATACTGTATATACATGCTTCATACACATACTGTGCACTTTACATACTGTATATACATGCTTCATACACATACTGTACACATTACATACTGTATATACATGCTTCATACACATACTGTACACATTACATACTGTATATACATGCTTCATACACATACTGTACACATTACATACTGTATATACATGCTTCATACACATACTGTACACATTACATACTGTATATACATGCATCATAAACATATTGTACACATTACATACTGTATATACATGCATCATACACACTGTACACATTACATACTGTATATACATGCATCATACACACTGTACACATTACATACTGTATATACATGCATCATACACACTCTACACATTACATACTGTATATACATGCATCATACACACTGTACACATTACATACTGTATATACATGCTTCATACACATACTGTACACATTACATACTGTATATACATGCTTCATACACATACTGTACACATTACATACTGTATATACATGCATCATACACATTGTACACATTACATACTGTATTTACATGCATCATACACATACTGTACACATTACATACTGTATATACATGCATCATACACATACTGTACACATTACATACTGTATATACATGCTTCATACACATACTGTACACATTACATACTGTATATACATGCATCATAAACATATTGTACACATTACATACTGTATAGACATGCATCATACACACTGTACACATTACATACTGTATATACATGCATCATACACACTGTACACATTACATACTGTATATACATGCATCATACACACTGTACACATTACATACTGTATATACATGCTTCATACACATACTGTACACATTACATACTGTATATACATGCTTCATACACATACTGTACACATTACATACTGTATATACATGCTTCATACACATACTGTACACATTACATACTGTATATACACACACAACACACTGTACACATTACATACTGTATATACATGCATCATATACATACTGTACACATTACATACTGTATATACATGCTTCATACACATACTGTACACTTTAAATACTGTCTATACATGCTTCATAAACATACTGTACACATTACATACTGTATATACATGCTTCATACACATACTGTACACATTACATACTGTATATACATGCTTCATACACATACTGTACACATTACATACTGTAGATACATGCTTCATACACATACTGTACACATTACATACTGTATATACATGCATCATAAACACATTGTACACATTACATACTGTATATACATGCATCATACACACTGTACACATTACATACTGTATATACATGCATCATACACACTGTACACATTACATACTGTATATACATGCATCATACACACTGTACACATTACATACTGTATATACATGCTTCATACACATACTGTACACATTACATACTGTATATACATGCTTCATACACATACTGTACACATTACATACTGTATATACATGCTTCATACACATACTGTACACATTACATACTGTATATACATGCTTCATACACATACTGTACACATTACATACTGTATATACACACACAACACACTGTACACATTACATACTGTATATACATGCATCATATACATACTGTACACATTACATACTGTATATACATGCTTCATACACATACTGTACACTTTAAATACTGTCTATACATGCTTCATAAACATACTGTACACATTACATACTGTATATACATGCTTCATACACATACTGTACACATTACATACTGTATATACATGCTTCATACACATACTGTACACATTACATACTGTAGATACATGCTTCATACACATACTGTACACATTACATACTGTATATACATGCATCATAAACACATTGTACACATTACATACTGTATATACATGCATCATACACACTGTACACATTACATACTGTATATACATGCATCATACACACTGTACACATTACATACTGTATATACATGCATCATACACACTGTACACATTACATACTGTATATACATGCTTCATACACATACTGTACACATTACATACTGTATATACATGCTTCATACACATACTGTACACATTACATACTGTATATACATGCATCATACACACTGTACACATTACATACTGTATTTACATGCATCATACACATATTGTACACATTTCATACTGTATATACATGCATCATACACATACTGTACACATTACATACTGTATATACATGCATCATAAACATACTGTACACATTACATACTGTATATACATGCATCATACACACTGTACACATTACATACTGTATATACATGCATCATACACACTGTACACATTACATACTGTATATACATGCATCATACACACTGTACACATTAAATACTGTATATACATGCTTCATACACATACTGTACACATTACATACTGTATATACATGCTTCATACACATACTGTACACATTACATACTGTATATACATGCTTCATACACATACTGTACACATTACATACTGTATATACATGCATCATACACACTGTACACATTACATACTGTATATACATGCATCATACACACTGTACACATTACATACTGTATATACATGCTTCATACACATACTGTACACATTACATACTGTATATACATGCTTCATACACATACTGTACACATTACATACTGTATATACATGCATCATACACTGTACACATTACATACTGTATATACATGCATCATACACATACTGTACACATTACATACTGTATATACATGCTTCATACACATACTGTGCACTTTACATACTGTATATACATGCTTCATACACATACTGTACACATTACATACTGTATATACATGCTTCATACACATACTGTACACATTACATACTGTATATACATGCTTCATACACATACTGTACACATTACATACTGTATATACATGCTTCATACACATACTGTACACATTACATACTGTATATACATGCATCATAAACATATTGTACACATTACATACTGTATATACATGCATCATACACACTGTACACATTACATACTGTATATACATGCATCATACACACTGTACACATTACATACTGTATATACATGCATCATACACACTGTACACATTACATACTGTATATACATGCTTCATACACATACTGTACACATTACATACTGTATATACATGCTTCATACACATACTGTACACATTACATACTGTATATACATGCATCATACACATTGTACACATTACATACTGTATTTACATGCATCATACACATACTGTACACATTACATACTGTATATACATGCATCATACACATACTGTACACATTACATACTGTATATACATGCATCATAAACATACTGTACACATTACATACTGTATATACATGCATCATACACATTGTACACATTACATACTGTATATACATGCATCATACACACTGTACACATTACATACTGTATATACATGCATCATACACACTGTACACATTACATACTGTATATACATGCTTCCTACACATACTGTACACATTACATATTGTATATACATGCTTCATACACATACTGTACACATTACATACTGTATATACATGCTTCATACACATACTGTACACATTACATACTATATATACATGCTTCATACGCATACTGTACACATTACATACTGTATATACACACACAACACACTGTACACATTACATACTGTATATACATGCTTCATACACATACTGTACACATTACATACTGTATATACATGCTTCATACACATACTGTACACATTACATTCTGTATATACATGCTTCATACACATTCTGTACACATTACATATTGTATATACATGCTTCATACACATACTGTATACATTACATACTGTATATACATGCTTCATACACATACTGTACACATTACATACTGTATATACATGCTTCATACACATACTGTACACATTACATACTGTATGTACATGCTTCATACACATACTGTACACATTACATACTGTATATACATGCTTCATACACATACTGTACACATTACATACTGTATATACATGCTTCATACACATACTGTACACATTACATACTGTATATACACACACAGCACACTGTACACATTACATACTGTATATACATGCTTCATACACATACTGTACACATTACATACTGTATATACATGCTTCATACACATACTGTACACTTTACATACTGTATATACATGCTTCATATACATACTGTACACATTACATACTGTATATACATGCTTCATACACATACTGTACACATGACATACTGTATATACATGCTTCATACACATACTGTACACTTTACATACTGTATATACATGCTTCATACACATACTGTACACATTACATACTGTATATACATGCTTCATACACATACTGTACACATTACATACTGTATATACTTGCTTCATACACATACTGTACACATTACATACTGTATATACATGCTTCATACACATACTGTACACATTACATACTGTATATACATGCTTCATACACATACTGTACACATTACATACTGTATATAAACACACAACACACTGTACACATTACATACTGTATATACATGCATCATACACATACTGTACACATTACATACTGTATATACATGCATCATAAACATACTGTACACATTACATACTGTATATACATGCATCATACACATTGTACACATTACATACTGTATATACATGCATCATACACACTGTACACATTACATACTGTATATACATGCATCATACACACTGTACACATTACATACTGTATATACATGCTTCCTACACATACTGTACACATTACATATTGTATATACATGCTTCATACACATACTGTACACATTACATACTGTATATACATGCTTCATACACATACTGTACACATTACATACTATATATACATGCTTCATACGCATACTGTACACATTACATACTGTATATACACACACAACACACTGTACACATTACATACTGTATATACATGCTTCATACACATACTGTACACATTACATACTGTATATACATGCTTCATACACATACTGTACACATTACATTCTGTATATACATGCTTCATACACATTCTGTACACATTACATATTGTATATACATGCTTCATACACATACTGTATACATTACATACTGTATATACATGCTTCATACACATACTGTACACATTACATACTGTATATACATGCTTCATACACATACTGTACACATTACATACTGTATGTACATGCTTCATACACATACTGTACACATTACATACTGTATATACATGCTTCATACACATACTGTACACATTACATACTGTATATACATGCTTCATACACATACTGTACACATTACATACTGTATATACACACACAGCACACTGTACACATTACATACTGTATATACATGCTTCATACACATACTGTACACATTACATACTGTATATACATGCTTCATACACATACTGTACACTTTACATACTGTATATACATGCTTCATATACATACTGTACACATTACATACTGTATATACATGCTTCATACACATACTGTACACATGACATACTGTATATACATGCTTCATACACATACTGTACACTTTACATACTGTATATACATGCTTCATACACATACTGTACACATTACATACTGTATATACATGCTTCATACACATACTGTACACATTACATACTGTATATACTTGCTTCATACACATACTGTACACATTACATACTGTATATACATGCTTCATACACATACTGTACACATTACATACTGTATATACATGCTTCATACACATACTGTACACATTACATACTGTATATAAACACACAACACACTGTACACATTACATACTGTATATACATGCATCATACACATACTGTACACATTACATACTGTATATACATGCATCATAAACATACTGTACACATTACATACTGTATATACATGCATCATACACATTGTACACATTACATACTGTATATACATGCATCATACACACTGTACACATTACATACTGTATATACATGCATCATACACACTGTACACATTACATACTGTATATACATGCTTCCTACACATACTGTACACATTACATATTGTATATACATGCTTCATACACATACTGTACACATTACATACTGTATATACATGCTTCATACACATACTGTACACATTACATACTATATATACATGCTTCATACGCATACTGTACACATTACATACTGTATATACACACACAACACACTGTACACATTACATACTGTATATACATGCTTCATACACATACTGTACACATTACATACTGTATATACATGCTTCATACACATACTGTACACATTACATTCTGTATATACATGCTTCATACACATTCTGTACACATTACATATTGTATATACATGCTTCATACACATACTGTATACATTACATACTGTATATACATGCTTCATACACATACTGTACACATTACATACTGTATATACATGCTTCATACACATACTGTACACATTACATACTGTATGTACATGCTTCATACACATACTGTACACATTACATACTGTATATACATGCTTCATACACATACTGTACACATTACATACTGTATATACATGCTTCATACACATACTGTACACATTACATACTGTATATACACACACAGCACACTGTACACATTACATACTGTATATACATGCTTCATACACATACTGTACACATTACATACTGTATATACATGCTTCATACACATACTGTACACTTTACATACTGTATATACATGCTTCATATACATACTGTACACATTACATACTGTATATACATGCTTCATACACATACTGTACACATGACATACTGTATATACATGCTTCATACACATACTGTACACTTTACATACTGTATATACATGCTTCATACACATACTGTACACATTACATACTGTATATACATGCTTCATACACATACTGTACACATTACATACTGTATATACTTGCTTCATACACATACTGTACACATTACATACTGTATATACATGCTTCATACACATACTGTACACATTACATACTGTATATACATGCTTCATACACATACTGTACACATTACATACTGTATATAAACACACAACACACTGTACACATTACATACTGTATATACATGCTTCATACACATACTGTACAAATTACATACTGTATATACATGCTTCATACACATACTGTACACATTACATACTGTATATACATGCTTCATACACATACTGTACACATTACATACTGTATATACATGCTTCATACACATTCTGTACACATTACATACTGTATATACATGCTTCATACACATACTGTACACATTACATACTGTATATACATGCTTCATACACATACTGTACACATTACATACTGTATATACATGCTTCATACACATACTGTACACATTACATACTGTATATACATGCTTCATACACATACTATACACATTACATACTGTATATACATGCTTCATACACATACTGTACACATTACATACTGTATATACATGCTTCATATACATACTGTACACATTACATACGGTATATACATGCTTCATACACATACTGTACACATTACATACTGTATATACACACACAGCACACTGTACACATTACATACTGTATATACATGCATCATACACATACTGTACACATTACATACTGTATATACATGCTTCATACACATACTGTACACTTTACATACTGTATATACATGCTTCATACACATACTGTACACATTACATACTGTATATACATGCTTCATACACATACTGTACACATTACATACTGTATATACATGCTTCATGCACATACTGTACACATTACATACTGTATATACATGCTTCATACACATACTGTACACATTACATACTGTATATACATGCTTCATACACATACTGTACACATTACATACTGTATATACATGCTTCATACACATACTGTACACATTACATACTGTATATACATGCTTCATACACATACTGTACACATTACATACTGTAAATACATGCTTCATACACATACTGTACACATTACATACTGTATATACATGCTTCATACACATACTGTACACATTACATACTGTATATACATGCTTCATACACATACTGTACACTTTACATACTGTATATACATGCTTCATATACATACTGTACACATTACATACTGTATATACATGCTTTATACACATACTGTACACATTACATACTGTATATACATGCTTCATACACATACTGTACACTTTACATACTGTATATACATGCTTCAGACACATACTGTACACATTACATACTGTATATACATGCTTCATACACATACTGTACACATTACATACTGTATATACTTGCTTCATACACATACTGTACACATGACATACTGTATATACATGCTTCATACACATACTGTACACATTACATACTGTATATACATGCTTCATACACATACTGTACACATTACATACTGTATATACATGCTTCATACACATACTGTACACATTACATACTGTATATACATGCTTCATACACATACTGTACACATTACATACTGTATATACATGCTTCATACACACACTGTACACATTACATACTGTATATACATGCTTCATACACATACTGTACACATTACATACTGTATATACATGCTTCATACACATACTGTACACATTACATACTGTATATACATGCTTCATACACATACTGTACACATTACATACTGTATATACATGCATCATACACACTGTACACATTACATACTGTATATACATGCATCATACACACTGTACACATTACATACTGTATATAAACACACAACACACTGTACACATTACATACTGTATATACATGCTTCATACACATACTGTACACATTACATACTGTATATACATGCTTCATACACATACTGTACACATTACATACTGTATATACATGCTTCATACACATACTGTACACATTACATACTGTATATACATGCTTCATACACATACTGTACACATTACATACTGTATATACATGCTTCATACACACACTGTACACATTACATACTGTATATACATGCTTCATACACATACTGTACACATTACATACTGTATATACATGCTTCATACACATACTGTACACATTACATACTGTATATACATGCTTCATACACATACTATACACATTACATACTGTATATACATGCTTCATTCACATACTGTACACATTACATACTGTATATACATGCTTCATATACATACTGTACACATTACATACAGTATATACATGCTTCATACACATACTGTACACATTACATACTGTATATACACACACAGCACACTGTACACATTACATACTGTATATACATGCATCATACACATACTGTACACATTACATACTGTATATACATGCTTCATACACATACTGTACACTTTGCATACTGTATATACATGCTTCATACACATACTGTACACATTACATACTGTATATACATGCTTCATACACATACTGTACACATTACATACTGTATATACATGCTTCATGCACATACTGTACACATTACATACTGTATATACATGCTTCATACACATACTGTACACATGACATACTGTATATACATGCTTCATACACATACTGTACACATGACATACTGTATATACATGCATCATACACATACTGTACACATTACATACTGTATATACATGCTTGATACACATACTGTACACATTACATACTGTATATACATGCTTCATGCACATACTGTACACATTACATACTGTATATACATGCTTCATACACATACTGTACACATGACATACTGTATATACATGCTTCATACACATACTGTACACATGACATACTGTATATACATGCATCATACACATACTGTACACATTACATACTGTATATACATGCTGCATACACATACTGTTCACATTACATACTGTATATACATGCTTCATACACATACTGTACACATTACATACTGTATATACATGCTTCATACACATACTGTACACATTACATACTGTATATACATGCTTCATACACATACTGTACACATTACATACTGTATATACATGCTTCATACACATACTGTACACATTACATACTGTATATACATGCTTCATACATACACAGATAGAATAGATCAGTGTTTCCCAACCAGTGAGCCTTCAGAGGTTGCAAAACTACAACTCCCAGCATGCCCAGACATCCTTTGGCGTGATTGTGATGAGGTGAGAAGAACTCCAAAGCTGCAATTGTGTTTATTTATAAAAAATGTCAGACATTCGGGGGCCCTCTTGTTTGACTGGGTGCCTGGGGCCCGGAGCACAAGCTCCAAGAGCACGATTGTTAATCCGGCCCTGCCTAACAGTGGCACATAGTCTGTCCCCCTAATCCCCTGAGCATACTCTTCTTACTTACAGTATGCTGGCCGCAGGGACGGGATCTCAGGGCGCTGACGTGATGATGTGACGTTATCGCGCCGGCCTGCAGTGGATCGCGACCCCGCAGCTCACACGCTGTGTACTCACAACGTGTGACAGCCAAGGTTAGTGAATGGTGGAGCTAAGTTGTTCCATGCCCCATATTAGTTTAGTCGCGCGTCTCTGCACCCTTTCCAGCTCCGCAGTGTCCCTTTTATGGACTGGTGACCAAAACTGAACAGCATATTCCAGGTGAGGCCGTACCAAAGCTTTATAAAGGGGGAGTATTATGTCCCTGTCCCTTGAGTCCATGCCTCTTTTTATACATGACAATATCCTGCCGGCTTTGGAAGCAGCAGCCTGACATTGTGCTATTCTGTAGTCTGTGATCTACAAGTCACCCAGATCCTTCTCTACCAGTAACTCTGCCAGTTTAATCCCCCCTAAGACATACGACGCTGCAGGTTATTAGTATACACAGCCCCCCTCTATATACACAGCCCCCCTAAGACATACGACGCATGCAGGTTATTAGTACCCAGATGCAGAACTTTACATTTATCCACATCGAACCTCATTTGCCAAGTGGATGCCCAGACACTTAGTCTATCCAAGTCATCTTGTAACCTATACACATCCTCTATATATACACAGCCCCCTTCTATATACACAGCCCCCTCTATATACACAGCCCCCTTCTATATACAGAGCCCCCCTCTATATACGCAGCCCCCCTCTATATCCACAGCCCCCCTCTATATCCACAGCCCCCCTCTATATCCACAGCCCCCCTCTATATACACAGCCATTCCTCTATATACAGAGCCCCCCTCTATATCCACAGCCCCCCTCTATATACACAGCCCCCCTCTATATACACACAGCCCCCCTCTATATACACAGCCCCCATCTATATACACAGCCCCCCTCTATATACACAGCCCCCCTCTATATACACAGCCCCCCTCTATATACACAGCCCCCCCCTCTATATACAGAGCTGTTATTACCATCCTCTATATCATTGATAAATAAATTAAACAACAGCGGGCCCAGTACTGAACCTTGGGGTCACCACTAATAACCGGGGACCAATCAGAGTACGAATCATTGACCACCACTCTCTGGGTACGATCCATGATCAGTGTTCAATCCAGTTACAAACTAAAGTTTCCAAACCCAAAGACCTTAACTTACCTGTCAGACGTCTGTGAGGGACAGTATCAAACGCTTTAGGGAAATCCAGAAACACTATATCCACAGCCCCCCTCTATATATACAGCCATTCCTCTATATACACAGCCCCCCTCTATATACACAGCCATTCCTCTATATACAGAGCCCCCCTCTATATACACAGCCCCCCTCTATATACAGAGCCCCCCTCTATATACACAGCCCCCTCTATATACAGAGCCCCCTCTATATACACAGCCATTCCTCTATATCCACAGCCCCCCTCTATATACACAGCCCCCTCTATATACACAGCCCCCCTCTATATATACAGCCATTCCTCTATATACAGAGCCCCCCTCTATATACACAGCCATTCCTCTATATACAGAGCCCCTCTCTATATACACAGCCCCCCTCTATATACAGAGCCCCCCTCTATATACACAGCCCCCCCTCTATATTCACAGCCATTCCTCTATATACAGAGCCCCCTCTATATACACAGCCCCCCTCTATATACAGAGCTGTTATTACCATCCTCTATATCATTGATAAATAAATTATACAGCAGCGGGCCCAGTACTGAACCTTGGGGTCACCACTAATTACCGGGGACCAATCAGAGTACGAATCATTGACCCCCACTCTCTGGGTACGATCCATGAGCCAGTGTTCAATCCAGTTACAAACTAAAGTTTCCAAACCCAAAGACCTTAACTTACCTGTCAGACGTCTGTGAGGGACAGTATCAAAGGCTTTAGGGAAATTCAGAAACACTATATCCACAGCCATTCCTCTATATACACAGCCCCCCTCTATATACACAGCCCCCCTCTATATACACAGCCCCCTCTATATACACAGCCATTACTCTATATACAGAGCCCCCCTCTATATACACAGCCCCCTCTATATCCACAGCCCCCCTCTATATACACAACCCCCTCTATATACACAGCCCCCCTCTATATACACAGCCATTCCTCTATATCCACAGCCCCCCTCTATATACACAGCCCCCTCTATATACACAGCCCCCCTCTATATACACAGCCCCCCTCTATATACAGAGCCCCTCTCTATATACAGAGCCCCTCTCTATACACAGCCCCTCTCTATATACACAGCCCCCCTCTATATACACAGCCCCCCTCTATATCCACAGCCCCCCTCTATATCCACAGCCCCCCTCTATATACACAGCCCCTCTATATACACAGCCCCCCTCTATATACACAGCCATTCCTCTGTATACACAGCCCCCTCTATATACACAGCCCCCTCTATATCCACAGCCCCCCTCTATATACACAGCCCCCCTCTATATACACAGCCCCCCTCTATATACACAGCCCCCCTCTATATACACAGCCCCCCCTCTATATACACAACCCCCCTCTATATACACAGCCCCCCTCTATATACACAGCCATTCCTCTATATACAGAGCCCCCTCTATATACACAGCCCCCCTCTATATACACAGCCCCCCTCTATATACACAGCCCCCTCTATATACAGAGCCCCCCTCTATATACACAGCCCCCCTCTATATACACAGCCATTCCTCTATATACACAGCCCCCCTCTATATCCACAGCCCCCCTCTATATATTCACAGCCCCCCTCTATATACACAGCCATTCCTCTGTCAAGGCTTCTACTCACCTCTTCATAAAAGCAAATTAGATTGGTTTGACAACTTCTATCCTTAGTAAACCCATGCTGGCTATCACTTATAATACTATTATCCCCTATGTATTCCTGTATGTGATCCCTTATAAGTCCTTCAAACAATTTACCCACAATGCACGTTAGATTTACCGGTCTATAATTGCCTGGCGAAGACCTAGAGCCCTTTTTGAAGATTGGCACCACATTCACCTTGCACCAGTCCCTTGGCACAATACCAGACACCAGTGAATCTCTAAATATCATGAACAGGGGTACAGATATTACTGAACTTACCTCTCTAAGAACTCTTGGGTGTAGTCCATCCGGTCCTGGGGATTTGCTTACATTTATATCACTTAACTTACCTTGTACCATCTCTACATTAAGCCAGTTCAGTACATTACATGATGTGTTACCAACACTGACCTGTACATGTGTTACCAGCACTGACCTGTACATGATGTGTTACCAGCACTGACCTGTACATGATGTGTTACCAGCACTGACCTGTCCACTCGTCGCTTTGCACTAAACATCCATGATTGTTGGATTGCTTGCAATTGTTGCAAAGTAGAAGCAGACTGACAACACTCAGGGCCCCCCGACCAAATATAACAAGGACCCCCTGCTAGACTCAGCCCCTGGCCATACCTCTGTCATGCCCCTATCCCACCCAAATCCCTCCTTATGCCCCACTCCTACACACAAAATAAAATAAGATTACATACATATAAAACACATTACTGTATGTAAGATAATTTTCCATGACCAATAATACCAGTATACAAGGAGGAAATATATACCACCACACAAAAACTGGACAATACCACCATACTGTACTGAATAAAGCCACTATACACACAGCAGTTTCCCCTCACACAGTGGCCATATAGTGGTAGATAGTTACCATCTGTACAAGGGATCTGTATACCATATAAGTGATTATATACAGGACCATCTAGAGGTATATACTGGCTGTACACAGGATCTGTATACCATATAAGTGATTATATACAGAATCATACAGAGGTATATACCAGCTGTACACATAATCTGTATACCATATAACTGATTATATACAGGACCATATAGAGGAATATACCAGCTGTACACAGGATGTGTTTACAATATAAGTGGTTATATACAGGACCCCAAAAAGGCAGATATCATCTGCACACAGGATTTATACACAATATAAGTGATTACAGTTACATCTAGGGAATCACAATCGGCGTATTCTTTCCTTTTCTCCTCTGTCCAGAGTAGACCGCCATGTCAACTTCTTCCATCCAAAACTCATCTCTTAACATCTGCAGGACAAACATGTTAGACTCTGCATTTTTCCAGTGCTGTTCCCTGCTCTACATAATCTCCCCATTCATAGGCCCTGAATTGTTATAATGCCCTCCTTGATATCCTGCATTGAAAAGGGTAGGTAGGTAGGTAGCCAGGTAGGTAGCTAACTATGTCATTAGGTAGCCAGGTATGTAGGTAGGTAACTAGCCAGATAGGTTGCTAGCTAGGTAGTTAGACAGCCAGGTATGTGGGCCAGGTGGTTAGGCAGCCAGGTATGTGGGCCAGGTGGTTAGGCAGCCAGGTATGTGGGCCAGTTGGTTAAGCAGTAGGGTATGTGGGCCAGGTGGTTACGCAGCCAGGTATGTGGGCCAGGTGGTTAGGCAGCCAGGTATGTGGGCCATCTGACTAAGATGTCTTCAAGTTTTCAAGACTAAACCTACTCAACTTGGAGCATTTTCTATGCATTTGTCTCAGAATTAATCCATTGCTCTAGATTTGCTATGTTGAATGCCGGCCCTGTTACAATGACATTATTGGTTATCCTTTCTTGTGCAGTACTGTGCGGATTACAGCGTATGTTCAGTGTGTTTGAACCCAGTGTTCCTTGATCTCTTAGTGTTTTCAAAACAGGGTTTCTCCAGCTGCTGCAAAACTAAAACTCCTAGCATGCCCAGACAGCCAAATGCTGAAATAGACAATGCTCTGTGAGTTAAACAAGGCAGAAGCAAGCTTCTAGTCTAATAACTCTTACTAGGTATGAGCGAATTGAATCTGACGAATCCGAATTCGCTATGAATTTCAAGAAAAACTTGATTCGGAACGAATGTGAATGTCACCATGATTCGATTGCACGATTCGCTTCATTAAACTCCATTTAGTCCAGTCCAGGCTTTAGGGACCGGGCATCTAAAATGGGGGATCCACATGTGAGGACATGGGGCAAGTAATACTGGGAAGGCAGGTAGGCAGGATGACCCTGAATCACATGCAGCCTATCAGCAGCCAGTCACCCCTGTGAAGTCACAGCCCTATATAATCGGCAGCAATTTACGGCCAGTCACATCAATGTTCTATTGCAGAGAAAGAGGGACAGACGGCGTTGTGTGTTGCACAGAAAAGCATTTTTACAGCAGCGATTCACCTCAAGCCAAATCCAGACTAGAAGCACTGATAGGGAAGGGAGTGAGATTGAGAGAGAAAGTGCAATTTTGTGTGTAGTACATAGCGACTATGTGCTGCAGCACTGATGTGTACAACAACTTAAAAACTAATAGAAGCCAGCCAGTTAGGGTGAGAAGAGCACTAAAAGCATATTGTCCTCTATTAAGTGTAACCTGTGCATACATCTAAGTATTGTACCATTTTGTTCCTGATAAAGTCATAAGGGCCTACATACTGTGAAAGGCCAGGCAAAAGTACACACCTGCTGGTGTTGTAGACAAATACTGTTTTAAGCGTAGTGAAGCGTATTGTACTCCCCTCATATGCGCACTAAGTATGTCAGGCAGAGAAGTGCCAGGACATACACAGAGGAGTGTCAGAGGCCTCATTTCATCAGGCAGAGGTTGCAGCAGACTAGAGGCAAGTGGCAGCAGGAGTCACAGCAAGAGGCCTGAGCTCCCGTTATCAGCCAGCGGTCGTGTCTCCACCAGCAACCCATCTGCCGTCATCGATTGGTTAATACGGCCATCCACTTCATTACAAGTGACATCTGGCACCCCCAGTCAACAGTCGGTGGGTTCCTCAGACACAACCCTCAGTTGGCATGGCCCGGGAGCAGTCCCTGTCCTCCCATTGCCTCTGTCCTGTGCTGTTCCCTCCCCTACAGAAGTATTTTATGCTGTGGGTTCAGCTCCACTATTTACTGAGGACGATCTAATAGAGGACAGTCAGCAGCTACTGGACAGCCAAGAAGGGGAGGAGACATGCGCCGCTTCCTCCGCTAGGTGGCCAAGTAGTGATGAGGAGAGTGACGTGGGAGGCGGTGTTGCGAGCGTTCAGGCTCCTGAAGCAGACACTTGTTGAGGAACCTGAAGAGGACATCAGTGACGTGCAGACACAACTCGATGATGATGATGAAGCCGATCGCACTTGGGAGCCGGGTGCAGAAGAGGCTTCATCATCATCATCATCATCATCATCATCATCAGGAGAAGAGAGTTGCTGTTACGCCTAGCGCTCCGGGTCCCCGCTCCTCCCCGGAGCGCGTACGGCGTCTCTCTCTCCGCAGCGCCCCGGTCGGTCCCGCTGACCGGGAGCGCTGCACTGTCATGGCCGTCGGGGATGCGATTCGCACAGCGGGACGCGCCCGCTCGCGAATCGCATCCCAGGTCACTTACCCGTTCCCGTCCCCTGCTGTCATGTGCTGGCGCGCGCGGCTCCGCTCTCTAGGGCGCGCGCGCGCCAGCTCCCTGAGACTTAAAGGGCCAGTGCACCAATGATTGGTGCCTGGCCCAATTAGCTTAATTGGCTTCCACCTGGTCCCTGACTATATCTGACCTCCTCCCATGCACTCCCTTGCCGGATCTTGTTGCCTTGTGCCAGTGAAAGCGTTTTTGTGTCTCCAAAGCCTGTGTACCAGAACTTCTGCTATCACCCTGACTACGAACCTTGCCGCCTGCCCCCGACCTTCTGCTACGTCCGAACTTGCTTCTGTCTACTCCCTTGTACCGCGCCTATCTTCAGCAGCCAGAGAGGTTGAGCCGTTGCTAGTGGATACGACCTGGTCACTACCGCCGCAGCAAGACCATCCCGCTTTGCGGCGGGCTCTGGTGAAAACCAGTAGTGACTTAGAACCGGTCCACTAGCACGGTCCACGCCAATCCCTCTCTGGCACAGAGGATCCACCTCCTGCCAGCCGGCATCGTGACAGTAGATCCGGCCATGGATCCCGCTGAGGTTCCTCTGCCTTATATCTCTGATATCACCACGGTGGTCGCCCAGCAATCCCGACAGATCGCCCATCTAACCCACCAGCTGTCGGAAGTGTCCACCATTGTGCAGCAACTTCAGTCGCAACTTCAGCAGCAATCATCTCCTCCGCCAGCTCCTGCACCCCTTCCGCAGCGAGTGGCCACTCCTAGCCTCCGCCTGTCCTTGCCGGACAAATTTAATGGGGACTCTAAGTTTTGCCGTGGCTTTCTTTCGCAATGTTCCCTGCACTTGGAGATGATGTCGGACCAGTTTCCTACTGAAAGGTCTAAGGTGGCTTTCGTAGTCAGCCTTCTGTCTGGAAAAGCCCTGTCATGGGCCACACCGCTCTGGGACCGCAATGACCCCGTCACTGCCTCTGTACACTCCTTCTTCTCGGAAATTCGAAGTGTCTTTGAGGAACCTGCCCGAGCCTCTTCTGCTGAGACTGCCCTGCTGAACCTGGTCCAGGGTAATTCTTCCGTTGGCGAGTACGCCATACAATTCCGTACTCTTGCTTCTGAACTTTCCTGGAATAATGAGGCCCTCTGCGCGACCTTTAAAAAAGGCCTATCCAGTAACATTAAAGATGTTCTGGCCGCACGAGAAACTCCTGCTAACCTGCATGAACTCATTCATCTAGCCACTCGCATTGACATGCGTTTTTCTGAGAGGCATCAAGAGCTCCGCCAGGAAAAAGACTTAGATCTCTGGACACCTCTCCCACAGTCTCCATTGCAATCTGCGCCTAGGCCTCCCGCCGAGGAGGCCATGCAAGTGGATCGGTCTCGCCTGACCCTGGAAGAGAGGAATCGCCGTAAGGAAGAGAATCTTTGTCTGTACTGTGCCAGTACCGAACATTTTTTGGTGGATTGCCCTATCCGTCCTCCACGTCTGGGAAACGCACGCTCGCACCCAGCTCTCGTGGGTGTGGAGTCTCTTGATGCTAAGTCGGCTTCTCCACGTCTCACGGTGCCTGTACGGATTTCGCCTTCAGCCAGCTCTTTCCTCTCAGCCGTGGCCTGCCTGGACTCTGGTGCCTCTGGGAATTTTATTCGGGAGTCCTTGGTGAATAAATTCCGCATTCCGGTGACCCGTCTTGTCAAGCCACTCCACATTTCCGCGGTCAACGGAGCCAGGTTGGATTGCACCGTGCGTTACCGCACGGAGCCCCTCCTAATGTGCATCGGAACTCATCACGAAAAAATTGAGTTTTTGGTCCTCTCCAATTGCACTTCCGAAATTCTCCTTGGACTACCCTGGCTTCAACACCACTCCCCAACCCTGGATTGGTCCACAGGGGAGATCAAGAGCTGGGGTACCTCTTGCTTCAAGGACTGCCTTAAACCGGTTCCCAGTACTCCCTGCCGTGACCCTGTGGTTCCCCTTGTATCCGGTCTCCCTAAGGTCTTTATGGACTCTGCCTGCCATAAGAAGTGCCTCTCCCCCCCTCCCAGTCCAGTCAGGCAAGCCTCGGTGCCTCCTCGTGGCCCTTGTCCTGGTGTCACACTGCCCCGTGCCAGGCCTCGCCCTCTGCCCTCCCTCCCCATTCCCACTCCTGCTGTACTGCCTGCCGTTGAGGAATCCCTCCATCCTTTCCCGGTGTCCTCATCCCAGGGGGGGCAGTTACCGGACAAAGAGAAGGGGAGACCTAAGGGGGGGGGGTACTGTTACGCCTAGCGCTCCGGGTCCCCGCTCCTCCCCGGAGCGCGTACGGCGTCTCTCTCTCCGCAGCGCCCCGGTCGGTCCCGCTGACCGGGAGCGCTGCACTGTCATGGCCGTTGGGGATGCGATTTGCACAGCGGGACGCGCCCGCTCGCGAATCGCATCCCAGGTCACTTACCCGTTCCCGTCCCCTGCTGTCATGTGCTGGCGCGCGCGGCTCCGCTCTCTAGGGCGTGCGCGCGCCAGCTCCCTGAGACTTAAAGGGCCAGTGCACCAATGATTGGTGCCTGGCCCAATTAGCTTAATTGGCTTCCACCTGGTCCCTGACTATATCTGACCTCCTTCCATGCACTCCCTTGCCGGATCTTGTTGCCTTGTGCCAGTGAAAGCGTTTTTGTGTCTCCAAAGCCTGTGTACCAGAACTTCTGCTATCACCCTGACTACGAACCTTGCCGCCTGCCCCCGACCTTCTGCTACGTCCGACCTTGCTTCTGTCTACTCCCTTGTACCGCGCCTATCTTCAGCAGCCAGAGAGGTTGAGCCGTTGCTAGTGGATACGACCTGGTCACTACCGCCGCAGCAAGACCATCCCGCTTTGCGGCGGGCTCTGGTGAAAACCAGTAGTGACTTAGAACCGGTCCACTAGCACGGTCCACGCCAATCCCTCTCTGGCACAGAGGATCCACCTCCTGCCAGCCGGCATCGTGACAGTTGCAGGTTGCCTGTGAGGCAGTGGCTGAGCCAGCAAGATGGTAGCATGGTTGATAGTCAGCATGGTGGCAGAAGTGGAAAGTCTGGAGCCAAACGTGCCCAGGGGAGACCACCTGCTTTGCGGCAGCCTACCTTACCGGGACAAAACAAGAAAGAAGAGCGCTCCATAGCGTAAAACCGCCACTCCAGGGTCCAATTTAAAGTGATAAAAAACCCTTGCCGAAGGCGGTTGTGTGAACTCACACACAACAATGGTCTGCGTGGATGAGAAAGTACATCTGTTCTGCAGCCTCCCCATCCTGGGCAATATTCAACAGGTGAGGACTTCCAAGGGGCGGTGGGGGTATCGGCGCTGGCCAAGATCGGACACGTCCGGTGAGTAAAAGATTTTTTATTCAAATGCTGCATTTGAATAAAAAATCTTTTACTCACCGGACGTGTCCGATCTTGGCCAGCGCCGATACCCCCCACTGTACCTTACTGGTAGGTAGTGGAACAGGGGTTCCTGGAGACGTCGGCAGTAGCAGTCAATTAGTGCGGACTGTTGGTAGGAAAATCAGATACTCGGCAGTGTGGCAGTTTTTCATCAAGCATCCGGAGGAGTTTAACCTGGCCACATGCAAGATGTGTTGGCAGAAGGTGAAGCCTGGCCAGGGTCCTAATGTTGGCACCACGGCCCTGCATCAACATATGCAGCGTCATAAAAAACAAAAAAGAAAAGAATATGTCTGCACTCACCAAAAATGCAAAAGGTAGTTCAGGCTTTATTGCAGCAAAGTCTTATAGAACATGGAGAACACAAATTCGCCCGGGGTGCAGGGAGGGAAGGTGGCTACCAGCCGGCAGCAGGAGCGTGTCAATTAAACAACAGCGCGGTTTCGCGTCAATCACGCATCTTCCGGTACCTGATCATATTATTAAAAGTTAACTTTTGCATAATGCATATCCTCAATACTTACTTGGGCACACTAACACTTTTACAAAAGAGACTGTTTTCTTCTGCCTACCTGCCTCAGCTACTATTCTGATCCTGCCACCCACCTGATGCCAAGTTTTCCTTTTTTCATCCACCTTCGTTACTGGGTACTGGTATTGCCCCTCTATGTCACCGGGTCAATTTCAGGACTCCTGATGCCACCTCCAGGCTGTCTCATTCTGCCACCATATGTTCTCCTCATGCTGCTGCCACCTCCAGGCTGTCTCATTCTGCAACTAAATGGTCTCCTCATGCTGATGCCACCTCCAGGCTGTCTCATTCTGCCACCATATGTTCTCATGCTTCTGCCACCTCCAGGCTGTATCATTCAGCCACTATATGTTCTCCTCATGCTGCCGCCAACTCCAGGCTGTGTCATTCAGCCACTATATGTTCTCCTCATGCTGCCGCCAACTCCAGGCTGTGTCATTCAGCCACTAAATGGTCTCCTCATGCTTCCACCACCTCCAGGCTGTGTCACTGTACCGCCATGTGGTCTCCTCATGTTGCTGGCACATTAAACCTTTTAGGTTCATCTATTTGAAATCTTCAGTTTAAATGTTAAAAAAATATCCTTAATCTTTTCAATTGTGAGGCCCTATGGTCTCGTCAGGCTGTTGCCACCTCCAGGCTGTGTCATTCAGCCACTACTATATGGTCCGCTCATGCTGCCAACACCTCCACGCTGTGTCATTCAGCCACTATATGGTCTCCTCATGCTGCCGCCACCTCCATGCTGTGTCATTCAGCCACTATATGGTCTCCTCACACTGACACCACCTCCAGGCTCTGTCATTGTGCCGCTCTGCAACAGTGATTCTAATAGCGACACCTGTAATCCGCATGTCATACTGAATAACAGTATTATTTCATTAACCCAGCACACACCCGTGTTCCAGCAAGGCTAAGTGTTCCACACCCCTATTGAGGCTCCCTGTAGGCCAGAAATAGCCATTTTTAATACAGATTTGCGCAAATAAATTTGGACCGAACTAATTTTTGGGGGAAAATTCAACGAATCGGCTGAATCGAATTTTTCTAAAAATTTGCTCATCTCCAACTCTTCCCAACATTGTTATGCTATCAGCTGTGTGAGGAGGACTAGGTCAGACATTGGGAATACACTCTCCAGATGTTCATGCATTACATCAGTGTTTCCCAACCTGTATCTCTCAAGCTGTTGCAAAGCTATTACTCCCAGCATTATGGGGCAGCCTGACAGGGCATGCTGGGAATTGTAGTTTAGACACGAGGCACAGGTTGGGAAACATAAAAATTTGGATCGTATGCTTGCAATACCACATGTCTTCTGTAGAGGCTCTTTTTTCTGAATCATAACTTTTTTAAACAATTTGGTTACATTGTGTATTCACCATCATCACTGTACAGCAGATTGTGTCTGACATCTCCCCTCCCCGTCCTCATCCTCGGGAGGTCACATGGGATTCGTTGTCCTTGGATGAGGTGTGAACACAATGTCTCTTGGACCGGTCACCTCTCCGGAAAAGTTCACCAGAAATCCCTCAGCAAATATCGTTATCCTGGTAAACTCCGAGTCACCTCTCTGCCTGCGATGGGAATGTGACCGAACAGGCGAAAAGTTCTTTCATGTTTCTCATTTTACCATCAACCCCGGGGACGTCTCCTGATGTATCTCATCTTCTACAGCAGTAAAACTCCCATCATTCATAGTGATATGGACCATGCTGGTATATACTGTATACAATATATATGTACAGCTGGTATAAGTTATATATCTCCTGTATATAGTGATATGGACCATGCTGGTATAACCTGGTATATACTGTATAAAATATATATTTGTACAGCTGGTATAAGTTATATATCTCCTGTATATAGTGATATGGACCATGCTGGTATAACCTGGTATATACTGTATATAATATATATGTACAGCTGGTATAAGTTATATATCTCCTGTATATAGTGATATGGACTATGCTGGTATAACCTGGGTATATACTCTATATAATGTATATGTACAGCTGGTATAAGTTATATATCTCCTGTATATGGTGATATGGACTATGCTGGTATAACCTGGGTATATACTGTATATAATATATATGCACAGCTGGTATAAGTTATATATCTCCTGTATATAGTGATATGGACCATACTGGTATAACCTGGGTATATACTGTATATAATATATATGTACAGCTGGTATAAGTTATATATCTCCTGTATATAGTGATATGGACCATGCTGGTATAACCTTGGTATATACTGTATATAATATATATGTACAGCTTGTATAAGTTATATATCTCCTGTATATATAGTGATATGGACCATCCTGGTATAACCTGGTATATACTGTATATAATATATATGTACAGCTGGTATAAGTTATATATCTCCTGTATATAGTGATATGGTCATGCTGGTATAACCTGGTATATACTGTATATAATATATATGTACAGCTGGTATAAGTTATATATCTCCTGTATATATAGTGATATGGACCATGCTGGTATAACCTGGTATATACTGTATATAATATATATGTACAGCTGGTATAAGTTATATATCTCCTGTATATATAGTGATATGGACCATGCTGGTATAACCTGGGTATATACTGTATATAGTATATATGTACAGCTGGTATAAGTTATATATCTCCTGTATATAGTGATATGGACCATGCTTGTATAACCTGGTATATACTGTATATAATATATGTACAGCTGGTATAAGTTATATATCTCCTGTATATAGTGATATGGACCATGCTGGTATAACCTGGGTATATACTGCATATAATATATATGGACAGCTGGTATAAGTTATATATCTTCTGTATATATAGTGATATGGACCATGCTGGTATAACCTGGGTATATACTGTATATAATATATATGTACAGCTGGTATAAGTTATATATCTCCTGTATATAGTGATATGTACCATGCTGGTATAACCTGGGTATATACTGTATATAATATATATGTACAGCTGGTATAAGTTATATATCTCCTGTATGTAGTGATATGGACCATGCTGGTATATACTGTATATAATATATATGTACAGCTGGTATAAGTTATATATCTCCTGTATATAGTGATATGGACCATGCTGGTATATCCTGGTATATACTGTATATAATATATATGTACAGCTGGTATAAGTTATATATCTCCTGTATATATAGTGATATGGACCATGCTGGTGTAACCTGGTATATACTGTATATAATATATATGTACAGCTGGTATAAGTTATATATCTCCTGTATATATAGTGATATGGACCATGCTGGTATATCCTGGTACATACTGTATATAATTATATATGTACAGCTGGTATAAGTTATATATCTCCTGTATATAGTGATATGGACCATGCTGGTATAACCTGGTATATACTATATATAATATATATGTACAGCTGGTATAAGTTATATATCTCCTGTATATAGTGATATGGATCATGCTGGTATAACCTGGTATATACTGTATATAATATATATGTACAGCTGGTATAAGTTATATATCTCCTGTATATAGTGATATGAACCATGCTGGTATAACCTGGTATCTACTGTATATAATATATATGTACAGCTGGTATAAGTTATATATCTCCTGTATATATAGTGATATGGACCATGCTGGTATAACCTGGTATATACTGTATATAATATATATGTACAGCTGGTATAAGTTATATATCTCCTGTATATAGTGATATAGACCATGCTGGTATAACCTGGTATATACTGTATATAATATATATGTACAGCTGGTATAAGTTATATATCTCCTGTATATAGTGATATGGACCATGCTGGTATAACCTGGGTATATACTGTATATAATATATATGTACAGCTGGTATAAGTTATATATCTCCTGTATATAGTGATATGGTTTCAGTTCTGGTGGTTACATCATAATTATCTTATTACTGCCAAATATTTGGGTGTGATGTATAAACACAGAAGGTAAACATGCCAATATCTACATATATCTGGGTCTCGGGGGGCCGCTCATTGCTCATTATTAATAGGTAATGCTAGAAGAAGAACTTCTAAGATTTTAGAGCAGAGATCTCCCTGGAGCCCATTATCCTCATCTGCTGATCCTGACACTGAACTATGAGCTGTCGGCTAATGAGGCCAAATATCCACATAGTGAGAAGTGATGGATCCTGCGCTCAGTATCGTCTGCAGCCCAGAGTCTAACCTATTTCTGATGACCCCGGCCTCATTTACCCAAGATGTATGGTTTAATTAGTTTGTGTGACCCATAAAGTTGTCTGAAGGATGTTAGTCACACAGTACACTATGAATAGCTTCTATCTATCTATCTATCTATCTATCTATCTATCTATTTATCTATCTATCGCTCATCACAATAGGGCACCCTAAACTCACAAACCGATAAAAGATCTTGAGATCCGTTTGCGGACATTTAGTTTCAGCCTTCTCTAAGTAACACTGTGGAGCAGGACTTTATATGGGCCCCATCTAATCTACTGTATATATGTACTAACTGAAGGTACCAAACAGCTGCTAGGGTGAGGATTAGGGTGTTCTTGTGGGTGGGTGAGACCTATAGATACATTGCATTTGTCTAATTTTGTACTATACTATACCTTACTGTTTGTTATTTGAACCCCTTAAAGGGGTACTCCACCCCTAGACATCTTATCCCCTATCCAAAGGATAGGGGATCAGATGTCTGATCACGGTTGTCCCGCCGCTGGGGACCCCCGCAATATAGACTTGCCCCCTCCTATAGACTTGCATTGAGGGGACGGGGCGTGATGTCACACGGGGGCGGAGTCGTGACGTCATGAACTTCCGTTCCCGTGGTCGGGACCCAGACCCTCCAGCGCTTCTGGACAAGAAACAGGTGGGTGCCGCATGCTATACTGCGGGGGTCCCCAGCGGCGGGACCCCCGTGATCAGACTTCTTATCCCCTATCCTTTGGATAGGGGATAAGATGTCTAGGGGTGGAGTACCCCTTTAAGGACCAAGTGTTTTTCTGTTTTTGTACTTTTGTTTTTTTCCTCCTTACCTTTTAAAAATCATAAACCTTTCAATTTTGCACCTAAAAATTCATATGAGGGTTTATTTTTTGCGCCACCAATTCAACTTTGCAATGACCTCAGTCATTTTACCCAAAAATCTCCGGCAAAACGGGAAAAAATATAATTGTGCAACAAAATTGAAGAAACAACACATTTTGTAAATTTTGAGGGCTTCCGTTTCTACGCAGTACATTTTTTTGGTAAAAATGACACTTTATCTTTATTCTGTAGGTCCATACTATTGAAATGATCCCCTACTTATATAGGTTTGATTTTGTCGTACTTTTGGGAAAAAATCACAACTACATACACGAAAATTAATACATTTAAAATTGTCCTCTTCTGACCTCTAACTTTAACTTTTCCACGTACGGGGTGGTATGAGGGCTCATTTTTTGGGACGTGATCTGAAGTTTTAATCATTACAATTTTTGTTTTGATCTGACTTTTTGATTGCTTTTTATTCATTTTTTATGGTATAAAAAGTGACCAAAAAAAACTATTTTGCACTTTGGAATTTTTTTGCGCGTACGCCATTGACCATGCAGTTTAATTCATGATATATTTTTTTAGTTCAGACATTTATGCACGCGGCGATACCACATGTTTATTTTTATTATGTTTATATATTTTTTATATGGAATTTAGGAAAAGGGGGGTGATTTAATAAGGAAGGGGTTAATGTGTGTGTTTTTTAAAACTTTTTTATCCTTTTTTTTTTTTTTAAACTTTTAGTCTCCTTAGGGGACTTTTAGGAGGAATCATTTGATTCCTCATACAGATCAATGTTGTTCCATAGAACCACATTGATCTGTGTGCTCAGTGCTCGATTGATAAAGCCAGGTCCTGCCAGGCTTTATCATTCTGAGTGCCGGAGCCGACACAGGAGGAGAGGTAAGCCCTCAGGCTACCTCCACAGTGGATTGCCCCCCAGCGATCACACTGCGGAGGGCCGATCCACCCCATTGGACCACCAGGGACAGGCTAAAGACACCTTTAGACCCAGGTGTCAGCTTTGACAGCGGTGATCTAAAGGGTTAATGGCCAGCCGCGGTGAACACCACATGTCGGCTATTAATGCCGGCCCACAGCTACAAGATACAGTTGGGGGCCAGCCGGTATGACGCAGGCTCAAGTCGGGAGCCCGCGTCATACCACGTTAATGGCACATGGACGAGTATAGACGTCCATGGTCATTAATGGGTTAAGCATGATAGCTATCCTTTATGCAATACAAAGTTAGTATTAAGTTTGCTTTTTGAAAGAGCAGCCTGCCAAGTGCATAGAGGTTACAAGGGTAAGGGACTACAGAAATATAAGAGAACCCCCCCCCCCCCCCGAAAACCTTGTTACAGATGGAGGCACTGCTGAGATCAATTGGGGCACAGTTGTGGAGACCTGGTACAGAGCACAAGTCAGTGCAGTGTCCAAGTCAGTGGATTTTGAGGAGACATTAAGTGTCAAGCAACTACACCAAATCGCAAGCATCCTGCCGTCCCGGTCAAGTAACTCAAAATCCAGTTGTGGGGAGAAGTTCCTGAGAGCTGAAAGGGCCCCATAGCGCAAGTCAGGGATAGTGTGAGTTAAGTTCTTCTTGTCACTCCAGTCCAAAATTCAAAGTCCATCCCTGGCAGTAAGTAATTCCGTGCAATTTCCAAGTCAGTGTCCATGCTGTTTATCCTTGAAGTGTGGAGGTTAACACTACCTTGGCGTCACAAATTTCTGTCTGTCCTTCACAACACTCCTACAGTACATCTTATACACCAACACCCCAGTAACCACCACACAGCCATTAAGGATAAGTTAAAGGGGTTGTGCGCTGCCCTGCTTTTCGGAGCTCCGCACGCAGCGTCCGGAAGTTCATTACTCCGAACGCTGTGTGCGGGCTTCCGTGTTCGCGGCCGCCGGACGTGACATCACGCCTGGCCCCCTCGTGACGTCCCGCCCGCCCGCCCCCTCAACGAAAGTCTATGAGAAAGGGGCGCGACCTCTGTCCCGCCCCTTCCCATAGACTTTGATAGAGGGGCGGACGTGACGTCATGAGGGGGCCGGACGGAATCCCGCACACAGCGTTCGGAGTAATGAACTTCCAGACGCTGCGTGCGGAGCTCCAAAAAGCAGGGCAGCGTACAACCTCTTTAATTCCCCAGGCCACTATCTCCTTTTCAATAAACTGGACCCAACAACGGAAGGTGCTATTACTATGTCATCTTGTGATTAGAAATCCTACTGGGAATAAAGATGGATTCTGACGGTCAAGCTTACATGTTAATATATTGCCATACCGATTTGAGAGGCCACGAGAGGCCTACCAGCATTCATTTGTATAGAGCCACAGATGAAGAATACTCATTCGTGTACGCTCTCCCTGATAAAAATAGACACCACAACAACCCTTCCGGTTAGGGTTAAGAGACTATGGCACAGTCAATTTTTCCTAGTTCCTGACTCCCATATCCAGAGAGACTGGAGCCATTCCAAAATGAATCCCTCACTTGTCTAGAGAAAAGGGGACAATTACCCCCAAGACCAAGTCTCCGCCATTTCCACTGAAGCAAGGCAGCCCTGTATTGAGTACTAAGAATGCAGGAAGTAGTGAAGTATCCAACATGCTACAAAAACTCTCGGAGGCCTTAGTGAAGGCCTATCCCACCCATAGCTACCAAAACCTAAAGTTGTTTTCTGGGAATTGGCCTGACTTCATAGGTCTGAAAGGATAATACAGTGGTCCCTCAACATACGATGGTAATCCGTTCCAAATGGACCATCGTTTGTTGAAACTATCGTATGTTGAGGGATCCGTGCAATGTCAAGTATAGGACAGTTGTCTAAAACCTGCGGACCTCCAGATATTGCAAAACTACAACACCCAGCATGCCCGGACAGCCAACGGCTGTCCGGGCATGCTGGGAGTTGTAGTTTTGCAACATCTTGAGGTCCGCAGGTTGAAAACCACTGGTATAGGAAGTTGTACTCACGTGTCCCCGCCACTCCGGACCGTCACCGCTCGTCACCGCTGCCCTGGATGTCGCCGTCCATCACTGTCGCCGCGTCCCTGGGGTGTCCCCGACACTCCAGCAAGGCCTCTGCTTCCCCGACATCCTCGCTCTCCGTCGCCGCCATCACGTCACTACGCACGCCGCTCCTATTGGATGACGGGACGGCGTGCGCAGCGACGTGATGACGATGATGGAGAGCGCCGACGATGCAGGGGATCCCGTAGAGGACGCGCCGGAGCCCCGAGGACAGGTAAGTGATCGTCAGCGGACCACACGGGGCACCGTAAACGGCTATCCAGTGGTGGCTGAAGCAGTCTGCGCTGCAGGATAGCCGTTTATGCGATGGCCCCGACATACAAAAGCATCGTATGTCAGGGCCATGGTAGGTCGGGGGGGTCACTGTACTGTGCAAGTGCTGGAGAATTGGTCCTGTACAAATACAATAAAGAAGCAATGGTAAGTAGAGAGTCTTTATTTTCTAGCATTTTTCCCGAGAAGGTTGTTTCATGAGGATTCATCCCGTCATGGGAAATGTGGAAAATCAGGGCATATCCAGAGTGCCCCACAAGATCCCTGGAGGTAGATATGGAGGTGATGGCAACCGAGCTGAGGAAATCCAAATTACCAGATCTTACAAGCGAAGAAAGAACAGGCCTATGCACATTCTATCTGTAGGGGCTAAGATTGGGCCCAAATCCTTCATACACTTGGATTTCATGCTTCAAGGGTGCCTCTTATCAAATAAACTTTTGATATATTTTAGATTAATGAATATTGAATAACTTTCCAATAGCATGTTAATGAAAAATATGCTTCTTTCTATTGTATTTTTCCCGATCAGTCCTGTCAGCAAGCATTTCTGACTCATGCTGGAGTCCTAAACACTCAGAGCTGCCAGCCTGCTTTGTTCACAGCCAAACAGGCTGTGAACAAAGCAGGCTGGCAGCTCTGAGTGTTCTCCTTTGTGAACAAAGCAGACTGGCAGCTCGTAGTGTTTAGGACTCCAGCATGAGTCTGAAATGCTTGCTGCCAGGACTGGTAGGGAGACCCCTAGTGGTCATTTCTTCAAAGTGGAAAATTAAATAGAAAGAAGCATATTTTTTAATAACATGCAATTGTGAAGTTATTCTGCATACATTAATCTATAATATATCAAAAGTTTTTTTGATGAGAGGTACCCTTTCAGCCTTGGTAGATACAGGACCCCAAGTCACCATCGTTTATACAGATTGCTATGATCGTCGTATGAAGCACATTCCCATGGAACCTGCAGGAGAGTTTTAGTTATGGGGTCTCAAGCTCAGCCTGTGGAGGGAGGAATAAGAATGACTGTAACATCCCCCAGCTAAACACTCAAATGATTTGTCCTATGGAACTGGAAGCTCTTATAGTCCCTGCAGCCAAGAGAGTGTGCGCCCCAATAATCTTGGGTACCAATGCAAGGATGGTACAGGATGTATTCAGGGGCTACCTGACAGGAGTGGGAGATGTCCTGCTCTAGGAAAAGTGTGCCATCGACTAGCCCTAGAAACATAACCAGAGTGTAACACTCACTGTTCAGTAGACAGGATCACTCAGGGTAGTAGATCCGCTGGACCTGTGTGGCAGATGACACCGGCTGTACCAGGTAGCAGAGTCTAAGGTGCTGCTGGTTTTCACCAGAGCCCGCCGCAATGCGGGATGAACTTGCTGTGGCAGGTGGCACCCAGGCTACCCCTGGCATGACTCGATCACACAGGCAGCTGAGGAGATTCGAGGTACAGAAGGAGAACAGCAACTCGTAGTCAGGATAGCAGAAGGACTGGGCGGGCGGCACTGGTGCGTGGTCAGGTACGAAGCAGGAGGTCGGTAGGCAGGCGGCACAGGAGCAAGATCAGGACGTAACAGGAGGTCAGTAACAAGGCAATGGCACAAGGCAACAAATATCCGGCAGGGATGTGGGGGAGGAGACACAGGTAAACACATAATTAAGGGCGTACTGGCCCTTTAAATCTTAAAGCTCCAGCGCGTGTGCGACCTAGGAGACAGGGACATGCCCGCCAGAGGGGAGAGGCAGGAGAGGATGTGGCAGAGGACCGTGGTGAGTGACGGGCTGGGATTCGCATGCGGGCGCGTCCTGCGATGCAAACCCCAGCCCCGCCGGCAGCAGTAGATGACAAGGAAACACGTACAGGAGGCCGAAGCGCAGACCATTACACAGGGTCATGCCACTACTCAGGGAAAAAGCCGGAATTTGTGAAGCCAAGTGAGACCATAATTCTATCCACTGTGAAATGTTGGGTGAAAGCGGACAATATCTTACTGAGAAGAAGGGTGGACTCTCGTACCTGAGGTGAAAGATTGGTGGGGAGATTGGTGTAAGAGTTATCGTGATGATTGGTTTAGATATGAGAGAGATATGAGTTGTGTTCGTCATGTCTGTGAGTGCAGGAAAGAAGGATTAGATTCTCCTCCACCACAGCAGTAAAAAGAAAAGACTTCATTCTTAACTATCTACCCGAGAGGGAGTTTGCTCCAGAAATAGATGTGGGGAGTAGAGATGAGCGAATTTATAGTAAATTCGATTTGTCACGAACTTCTCGGCTCGGCAGTTGATGACTTATCCTGCATAAATTAGTTCAGCTTTCCGGTGCTCCGGTGGGCTGGAAATGGTGGATACATTCCTAGGAAAGAGTCTCCTAGTACTGTATCCACCTTTTCCAGCCCACGGGAGCACCTGAAAGCTGAACTCATTTATGCAGGATAAGCCATCAACTGCCGAGCCGAGAAGTTCGTGACGAATCGAATTTACTGTAAATTCGCTCATCTCTAGTGGGGAGTTTCCAGAGTGCCACCCATACTATAAGACTTTCTGATCCTGCCCCAGGGGCTTGGTCAAAGTCCTACTCTCAGTGACACTGTGGAGCAGTGTATGGGATCCACCTACTTTATGTGCATCAACTGAAGGTATCCAATGACTGCTAGGGCAAAGATGAGGTAGGGTGGGGCGCACGTGTGCTTGTGGGTGGATGAGAACTAAGATATATATATATATATATATATATATATATATATATATATATATATATATATATTGACTTTGTGCTATTCTATACCTTACTGTTTGTTATGCTATATATGGTTGTTTTCCTTTATGCAATTCAAAGTTCCCATTCAGCTTTGTGTCAAACTTATTATATTCTTAAAGATGTTCCCAACGGGGCCCCACATCCATGCCATATCTATCTCATATCTATCTATCTAGAAAACTCCAAGAGAGCAGCACTCCTAGGTTCAATGCAGCAGTGATAGGGTGCGTCCAGTTGCTACAGATCCTGGTTACGAATCCCTCCACATAGAAAACGAACGGCAACCGCACTCCCATATGTTGCAAAAAAAGTGGTCTTTATTCACACAAACGTGAAGATGGCGACGTTTCGGCTAGCTCACCTAGCCATTATCAAGCCTTGATAATGGCTAGGTGAGCTAGCCGAAACGTCGCCATCTTCACGTTTGTGTGAATAAAGACCACTTTTTTTGCAACATATGGGAGTGCGGTTGCCGTTCGTTTTCTATCTATCTATCTATCTATCTATCTATCTATCTATCTCATATCTATCTATCTATCTATCTCATATCTATCTACCTCATATCTATCTATCTATATATCTCATATCTATCTATCTCATATGTATCTGTCTCATATCTATCTACCTCATATCTATCTATCTCATATCTATCTATCTATCTATCTCATATCTATCTATCTCATATCTATCTATCTATCTATCTATCTCATATCTATCTATCTATCTATCTATCTATCTCATATCTATCTACCTCATATCTATCTATCTATATATCTCATATCTATCTATCTCATATGTATCTGTCTCATATCTATCTACCTCATATCTATCTACCTCATATCTATCTATCTATCTCTCTCGGTTTATATCATCACATTTTGCTCTACCTTTCCCCTAATGGTGACTGCAGTCCCCTCCGCAGTTCTCCCGCACAGTCAGCGCACGCTGAGAGTGGTTGTATAATAATATGATTGTATACTCACCGGGTGCAGTAAATCCGCTCCGCACATTCTCTCACTTACTCTCCATATGGTGATAATTGTGTGTGGAAAGTCATTTCATTTCCTCAGCGTGAGAATTGTCTCATATTGTTTCACATTTAGGAACATTTTTTGTTTTCTGCACAAGGAGATAGGATACTGTTACGCTCCTCCCCGGAGCGCTCGCGGCGTTCCCCTCTCTGCAGCTCCCCGGTCAGACCTGCTGACTGGGAGCGCTGCACTGACATTGCCGACGGGGATGCGATTCGCATAGCGGGACGCACCCGCTCGCGGATCGCATCCCAATCCACTTACTTGTCCCGGTCCCCAGCTGTCACGTCCTGGCGCACGCGGCTCCACTCCTTAGGGCGCACGCACGCCAGCTCTCTAAGATTTAAAGGGCCAGTGTACCAATGATTGGTGCCTGGCCCAATCAGTCTAATTAGCTCCCACCTGCTCCACGTCCTTATAACCTCACTTCCCCTTCCCTGCTTTGCCGGATCTTGTTGCCCTTGTGCCTAGTGAAAGCGTTCCTGTGATTGCCATACCTGTGTTTCCAGACCTTCTGCTATTACCATTGACTACGAACCTTGCCGCCTGCCCTGACCTTCTGCTACGTCTGACCTCGCCTCTGTCTAGTCCTCCTGTCCCACGTCTTCTCAGCAGTCAGCGAGGTTGAGCCGTTACCGGTGGATACGACCTGGTTGCTACCGCCACAGCAACACCATCCCGCTTTGCGGCGGGCTCTGGTGAATACCAGTAGCAGCTTAGAACCGGTACACCGGTACGGTCCACACCAATCCCTCACTGACACAGAGGATCCACATCCAGCCTGCCGAATCGTAACAGATACATTTAGAGGGATACTACACCTAGAGGGACCGCTACACCTAGAGGGACCGCTACACCTAGAGGGACGCTACACCTAGAGGGATGCTACACCTAGAGGGATGTTACACCTAGAGAGACGCTACACCTAGAGGGACACTACACCTAGAGGGACACTACACCTAGAGGGACACTACACCTAGAGGGACCGCTACACCTAGAGGGGCCGCTACACCTAGAGGGGCCGCTACACCTAGAGGAGCCGCTACACCTAGAGGAGCCGCTACACCTAGAGGGACACTACACCTAGAGGGGCCGCTGCACCTAGAGGGACACTACACCTAGAGGGACACTACACCTAGAGGGACCGCTACACCTAGAGGGGCCGCTACACCTAGAGAGACACTACACCTAGAGAGACACTACACCTAGAGGGGCCGCTACACCTAGAGGAACCGCTACACCTAGAGGGGGCGCTACACCTAGAGGGGCCGCTACACCTAGAGGGGCCGCTACACCTAGAGGGGACACTACACCTAGAGGGGCCCCTACACCTAGAGGGGCCGCTACACCTAGAGGGACACTACCCCTAGAGGGGCCGCTACCCCTAGAGGGACACTACACTTAGAGGGACACTACACCTAGAGGGGCCAGTACACCTAGAGGAGCCGCTACACCTAGAGGGACACTGCACTTAGAGCAGCCGCTACACCTAGAGGGGCGGCTACACCTAGAGGGACGCTACACCTAGAGGAGCCGCTACACCTAGATGGACCGCTACACCTAGAGGGGCCGCTACACCTAGAGGGGCCGCTACACCTAGATGGACACTACACCTAGAGGGGGCCGCTACACCTAGATGGACACTACACCTAGAGGGGCCGCTACACCTAGAGGGGCCGCTACACCTAGAGGAGCCGCTACACCTAGAGGGAGACTACACCAAGAGGGGCCACTTCACCAGAGGAGCCGCTGCACCTAGAGAGACACTACACCTAGAGGGGCCACTACACGAGAGGAGCCCCAACACCTAGAGGAGCCGCTACACCTAGAGGAGCCGCTACACCTAGAGGGACACTACACCTAGAGGGGCCGCTATACCAGGGGAGCCGCTACACCTAGAGAGACACTACAGCTAGAGGGGCCGCTACACCAGAGGAGCCCCTACACCTAGAGGAGCTGTAACACCTAGAGGAGCCGCTACACCTAGAGGGGCCACTACACCTAGAGGGGCCGCTACACCAGGAGAGCCGTTGCACCTAGAGAGACACTACACCTAGAGGGGCCGCTACATCCAGAGAGACACTACACCTAGAGGGGCCGCTACACCAGAGAAGCCCCTACACCTAGAGGAGCCGTAACACCTAGAGGGGACGCTACACCTAGAGGGACACTACACCAAGAGGGGCCGGTACACCAGAGAAGCCGCTACACCTAGAGGAGCCGCTACACCTAGAGGGGCGGGTACACCAAGAGGGGCCGGTACACCAGAGGAGCCGATACACATAGAGGGACATTACACCTAGAGGAGCCGCTATACCTAGAGGGACCGCTACACCTAGAGGGGCCGCTACACCTAGAGGGACACTACGCCTAGAGGGGCCGCTACACCAGAGAAGCCCCTACACCTAGAGGAGCCGTAACACCTAGAGGGGCCGCTACACCTAGAGGGGACGCTACACCTAGAGGGACACTACACCAAGAGGGGCCGGAACACCAGAGAAGCCGCTACACCTAAAGGAGCCGCTACACCTAGAGGAGCCGCTACACCTAGAGGGGCGGGTACACCAAGAGGGGCCGGTACACCAGAGGAGCCGCTACACCTAGAGGGACACTACACCTAGAGGAGCCGCTACACCTAGAGGGACACTACACCTAGAGGAGCCGCTACACCTAGAGGGACCGCTACACCTAGAGGGGCTGCTACACCTAGAGTGACACTACACCTAGAGAGGCTGGTACACCAGGGGAGCCGCTACACCTAGAGAGATACTACACCTAGAGGGGCCGCTACACCAGAGAAACCCCTACACCTAGAGGAGCCGTAACACCTAGAGGGGAAGCTACACCTAGAAGGACACTACACCAAGAGGGGCCGGTACACCAGAGAAGCCGCTACAGCTAGAGGAGCCGCTACACCTAGAGGGGCGGGTACACCAAGAGGGGCCGGTACACCAGAGGAGCCGCTACACCTAGAGGGACACTACACCTAGAGGAGCCGCTACATCTAGAGGGACCGCTACATCTAGAGGGTCCGCTACACCTAGAGGAGCCGCTACACCTAGAGGGACACTACACCTAGAGGGGCGCCGCTACACCTAGAGAGACACTACACCTAGAGGGGTCGCTACACCAGAAAAGCCCCTACACCTAAAGGAGCCGTAACACCTAGAGGGGCCGCTACACCTAGAGGGACGCTACATCAAGAGGGGCCGGTACACCAGAGAGGCCGCTACACCTAGAGGAGCCGCTACACCTAGAGGGGCGGGTACACCAAGAGGGGCCGGTACACCAGAGGAGCCACTACACCTAGAGGAGCCGCTACACCTAGAGGGGCCGCTACACCTAGAGGGACACTACACCAAGAGGGGCCGGTACACCAGAGGAGCCGCTACACCTAGAGGGACACTACACCTAGAGGAGCCGCTACACCTAGAGGAGCCGCTACACCTAGAGGGAAACTACACCTAGAGGGACACTACACCAAGAGGGGCCGCTACACCACAGGAGCCGCTTCACCTAGAGGGACACTACACCTAGAGGAGCCGCTACACCTAGAGGAGCCGCTACACCTAGAGGGAAACTACACCTAGAGGGGCTGCTACACCAGGGGAGCCACTACAGCTAGAGAGACACTACACCTAGAGGGGCCGCTACACCAGAGGAGCCCCTACACCTAGAGGAGCCGCTACACCTAGAGGGGCCGCTACACGTAGAGAGACACTACACCTAGAGGGGTGCCCCTACACCTAGAGGAGCCGTAACACCTAGAGGAGCCGCTACACCTAGAGGGGACGCTACACCTAGAGGAGCCACTACATCTAGAGGGGCCACTACACCTAGAGGGGACGCTACACCTAGAGGGACACTACACCAAGAGGGGCCGGTACACCAGAGGAGCCGCTACACCTAGAGAAGCCTCTACACCTAAAGGGGCCGGTACACCAAGAGGGAAACCACACCTAGAGGGGCCGCTACACTTAGAGAAGCCTTTACACCTAGAGGAGCCTTTACACCTAGAGGAGCCCCCAACACCTAGAGGAGCCCCCAACACCTAGGGGGGGGGGACTCTCCGCTTTGTTCAATCCTCTTTTAGAAGAGTCCCCCAGAGATAAGTTTATGTATCTTTATAGAGAAAGCAGTAAGTGTTTAGCTTCTCTGCAGCGCCTCCGCAGTGAGGATGAAGCATTACACCATTGTCCTTGAATTTAATGGACTATCATTCTAAGACAGGACATGCTGGGTCCTCCAGAAGAAAAGAGGTGCTACTTGTAGCTGCTCCATTACATACTGTAGATGGCACAGACTTTGCTCAGGCAGACAAACCCTCTAAATGGCCGATAACAGAGAACAACAGACTGAATTTCTCTCAACATATGGAGATGAGCAGAGCTCAGGTTTAGTGCAGGTACATGGTTTGTCTGTGGCAGGAAGGGAATTAGTAGATAATTTGTTATTAGAGGAGACAGCGACATGTCACATGACTGTGAGCTCCGGGCAAAAGACAAGACAGTAAACTCCATATTTATTAGTGTCACCGAATGGAGAAGCAGAGAACAGGAGATCTCCCAGCAAAGAGCAATACAGAAGGCGGCTGCTGGGCCTGGTATTGGGGAAAAACTTCTGACACATCACAGAGAGATGCCAAAAGTTTTTATCAGTTGAGATCTCAGTATTCAGACCACGAGCGATCATTAAAATTAGACCGGACAAGCCCAAACTTAAAGGGGTACTCCAGTGGAAAACATTTTTTTTTTTAAAATTAACTGGTGCCAGAAAGTGAAACAGATTTGTAAATTACTTCTCTATAAAAATCTTAATCCTTCCAGTACTTATCAGCTGCTGTATGCTCCACAGGAAGTTGTGTAGTTCTTTCCAGTTTGATCACAGTGCTCTCTGCTGACACCTCTGTCGGTGTCAGGAACTGTCCAGAGCAGGAGAGGTTTTCTATGGGGATTTGCTCCTACTCTGGACAGTTCCTGAAACGGACAGAGGTGTCAGCAGAGAGCACTGTGGTCAGACTGGAATGAACTAAGCAACTTCCTCTGGACCGTACAGCAGCTGATAAGTACTGGAAGGGATAAGATTTTTATATAGAAGTAATTTACAAATCTTAAGTATAAGGAAAGAAGAGATCTGGAGCTGGTACTTTATTGATGCATATCCAAGAAAATGGAAACTTAAAAAGTACAAACAGGAGAGCGGAGGCATAGGCATTCACCAGGTGACAGAGTCCGTTTCACGCACAGGGGCGTGTCATCAGGCCCAACGGTGACCACCGTTGGGCCTGATGACACGCCCCTGTGCGTGAAACGGACTTCGTCGTCCGGTGAACGCCTATGCCACCACTCTCCTATTTGTTCTTTTTAAAGGGGTATTCCGGGCAAAAACATTTTATCCCCTATCCAAAGGATAGGGGATAAGATGTCTGATTGTGGGGGGCCCGCTGCTGAGACCCCCCGCAATCTGCCTGCAGCACCCACATTCTATGCGGGTGCTGAATCTCCAGTTTCGGAAACCTTTGGGACTGGGGACGTGATGTCACCCCACGCCCCCTCCATTCATGTCTATGGGAGGGGGTGTGACGGCCATCACGCCCCCTCCCATAAACATGAATGGAGGGGGTGTGGCGTGACGTCACGGCCCCAGTCCCGGAAACCGGGAGGTTTCCGAAACTGGAGACGCAGCTCCCGCACAGAATGCGGGTGCTGCAAGGAGACCGCGGGGGGTCTCAGCAGCGGCCCCCCGCGATCAGACATCTTATCTTTAAATAGGAGATAAAATGTTTTTGCCTGGAATACCCCTTTAAGTAGGACATGGTAGTTCTCTTCTCATTCAATAGTACAATATAAACTCCAGAATTTGATAGTCCGGCATGAGGTTGTAAAAGTCCCGCTCTGGTTACTGAGACTTTTTTCTGAGACTGTCTGGGACTTTTACAATTTTACAACTTCATGCCGGACTATTAAATGCTGGGAGTATATATTATACTATTGAATGTAAAGAGAACTACAATATCCTACTGTAATATTGATGCATTCAGCAGTGCTAATCTTTTCAGCAGTGTGTGACCATTTTATATATATTTTTCTATTCTAAAGGGGTACTCCTGTGGAAAACTTTTTTTTTAATCAACTGGTGCCAGAAAGTTAAACAGATTTGTAAATTACTTCTATTAAAAAATCTTAATCTTTCCAGTACTTTTTAAGGTCTGTAATACTACAGAGGAAATGGTTTTCTTTTTGGAACCCAGAGCGCTCTGCTGACATCACGAGAACAGAGCTCTCTGCTGACATCAGGAGCACAGTGCTCTCTGCTGACATCTCTGTTCATTTTAGGAACTGTCCAGAGCAGCATATGTTTGCTATGGAGATTTTCTCCTACTCTATATAATGAGCACTACAACCCCCAACATGACCCAACCACTAAACATTACCCTAATAAAGTCCTATTATACTCTATACATAGAGCACTAAAACTCTAAAACGTTGCATTTGACCATAATGCAATTCTATTATACTCTAAACTTTGAATTTATAGATACAGTAACACAATCAAGCTTACTTTGTACATATGGTAACATAACCAAACTTACTTTATAGATACAGTAACAAAATCAAGCCTACTATGTAGATATAGTAACATAACCAAGCTTAATTTATAGATACAGTAACAACATCAAGCTTACATTGTACATATGGTAACATAACCAAACTTAATTTATAGATACAGTAACAAAATCAAGCTTAATTTGTACATATGGTAACATATCCAAGCTTACTTTATAGATACAGTAACAAAATCAAGCTTACAGAGTAATCAAGCTTACAATACCCCAAATCATGGAGATGTTTGATACATTTGGTCTGATCTCCGGACTGAAATTAGGGGGAAATCGGTATTACTCTCGTTGAATGAAGAGTTGGAAATAACGATAGATAAGTAAAAAATTCTTAAGAAATCAGAGTATTTTACATACCTGGGAGTAAAAATGTTTTCAGAGATTGATAGTTTTGGAAAAGATAACCGCACCCTTTGTACTTACGGTAATTTAACCCGTAGAGTTGGGATATGGAATATCTTTCTTGATGTCTGAAAAATCAGCGATTATTAAAATGGTTCTCTTACCCCAGATTTTGTTTCTCTTTAATGCCACTCCTCTTTGGATTGGAAATTTATGATATAGGAAAGGTGAAGTACAGCTCGGTAGACTACTATGGGAAGAAAGAGAGTACATTTGAAGTATCAGTATTTTCCCCCGCTCTGGGAAAAAGGAGGTAATTAGCCTCCCCAATTTGCGACTATATTTCATGGCTTGCCAATTGTTGAAAATAATTAACTGGAAGGAAACTGAAGTTCTTATTAAATTGGTTAAAGATGAGGGGTTAGTAAATATTTTTGAACTTTTAGAAACGGGAGTTTTTGGACAAATGGACAGGGGTTTGGGCACTTGTTGGGGTTTGGATGGGGGCTTGGGAACTTATTGGAAAAATTTGACAAAATATGGTCTTCACTGAAGGGAAGTTTAATAGGTGAGAATAGTATGATTTTCACTCCACTGTGGGAGAATAGGAATATTAAACAATTTTGGACAAGTGAAAGTACTTTTTGGGGATAATAGGGGTAAATCAAATGTTAGAGAATGGGATATTGCACAATCTTTATTATTTTAAAGAGAAATTTGGGATGAAGGATAGTAACATTTTCTACTATATCCAAATTAAATATGTGGTAGCACGCACGGTAAATAAAAGCATAATTAAAATAAATTATCATAAATTATTTTAGGTGTTGGTAAGTTGAAATATGGGGAAAAAAATTGTCACGTTTGTATAAACACTTAAATTTGTGGGAGGGAGAAGATGGATGGAAATGTATTTAAAAAATTGTAGAAAGGAACTTGGGGATGCAGTCGAATGAAGTAAGGGATAATATTGGTGTGTCACGATCACACCCTATCGGTCCAACAAAGACGCTAGAGAGAGTGTGATGGTGCAAGGGTTAAAGCCACCAGACCTCTGGGTATCCACTACTGGTCCCAGCAAGTCACCACATTAACCCTTTGATAAACGTGTCCTTCAGAAAGGTGAGCTCCTATATTTCGAGATCAAAGACCAGAGCTGATTAATTAATCATTTAATCTGATAAAAGGTATCACAGTGCTATATATATATAAAAATACAGAAACAAATGACATACAGGTGCAATAAATATATAAAGAGTTTAGCAAGTTCAGAAAACAAAAATGAAGTCCTTACGGCACAATGGTATAGCAGTCCTTGGGAGTGAGTCTCCAGCTGTTCTTAGGATGGTCTTGTCAGCTTATGCCACAGGCTTGAACAGAGGTTTGTCCCGCATCTCAGGTTATATTGGCTTTTTAGGAGGGAAAAACCTCCATCCCCCTCCCCTATATAATATAATAATGCACATATGCTTAATACATCAATGTACTGAATATGTGATGATTTGTTGTATGAGAATGTTTCCTTTGCTTTTTTTTGTATTTTATTATACATTTTCAATAAAGAAATTATAAATAAATAAAAAAAGCTTACAGTGTACATATGGTAACATAACCAAACTTAATTTATAATGCAGTACGATAAAGACTTGGTACACAGTTTTTTGCAGATATGTCAATGTGAAATTTATTTAGCAATCCAAAACAAGGCAACGTTTCGGTCCAATGAGGACCTTCCTCAGACCAGATTGCTGCGGAGGCTGTGGATAGAAGATGTAAAAAAGGCTCCTAGGCGTGTGCAAGGACTATGAAAAAGTGGCTTGTAGTCGTTGGAGACTCCAGTGACTACAGGCCGCTTTTTCATATTCCTTGCAATCTGGTCTGAGGAAGGTCCTCATTGGACCGAAACGTTGCCTTGTTTTCGATTGCTAAATAAATTTCACATTGACATATCTGCAAAAAAACAGTGTGCCAAGTTTTTATTGTACTGGATTTAGGATTGGGTACTCCTACTTGGGTACACTTTACTACTCAGAGAGTGACGTAATTCTACTCAAACTTAAAGGGGTACTCCGCCCCTAGACATCTTATCCCTTATCCAAAGGATAGGGGATAAGATGTCAGATCGCCAGGGTCCTGCTGCTGGGGACCCCCGGGATCAATACTGCACAGAGCAGACTGGCTCCGTGCGTAATGGCCAGCGATACAGGGACCGGAGCATCGTGACATCATGGCTCCGCCCCCTCGTGCCGTAACAACCTGCCCCCTTAATGCAAGTCTATGGGAGGGGGCGTGATGTCTGCCATGCCCCCTCCCATAGACTTGTATTGAGGGGCAGGCCATTACATCACAAGGGGGCGGAGCCATGACGTAACGATGCTCCGGCCCCTGTATTGCCCGTCATTATGCACGGAGCGAGTCTGCTCTGTGCAGTAATGATAGCGGGGTGCCGTAGCCGAAATCCCGGGGGTCCCCGGCAGCAGGACCCTGGTGATCTGACATCTTATTCCTTATCCTTTGGATAGGGGATAAGATGTCTAGGGGCGGAGTACCCCTTTAATTTATAGATACAGTAAAAAAATCAAGCTTACGTTGTACATATGGTAACATAACCAAGCTTACTATACAGATATCACAACAGAACTAATCTTACAACATAGATATAGCAACATGGTATATCTCAGCCTAGTCAGTGCCAAACGGATGACAGTAGGTGTCTTAACCTGTGACCCTCCAGATGTTGCAAAACTTCAACTCCCAGCATGCCCGGACAGCCAACGGCTGTCCGGGCATGCTGGGAGTTGAAGTTTTTCAACATCTGGAGGGCCACAGTTTCAGACCACTGTGATAATAAATAGAACACTACAATACTAATGTCTCCTTTCACATCAAACAAGCCAGGAGAAACCATCGGCAGGTAGGTTGACCTCCTCAATAAAATCAAACTTTAGATTTGATTCTTCCCTCATAGGGTTAAACCTATCTATTCAGGGAGACGTGTGAGAATTGTATTAGGAAGAGATCACTGTAAGGGGAAGCTACAAAGAGCCGAGCAGGTGAATCACTCGGGAGGTGACATTTCGGAGACGGAGAAATCAGAGAAGCTTCTTTGATACGACACGAGGAGAAGGCGAAGGATTTCTGCTGACACATCAAACCAGCTCAGGCTCCGTGATCCTGATATGAGCCGCAGATAGTGACGCCGGGCGCTCGCTCAGGCGCCAGATGTAGGGCAAGCCGACAAGTGTCTCTGCAAGAAAAAAAAAAAAAAAGAGCAACAAGAATCCCTAAAATCAAGAAGAAAAAAAAAATTATAAAATTTTTTTATAAAATGTGTCAAAACAGCAATTATAAAAAACTTTGTTCTCGGGTTTAGGAATAAACTATTTCTTGCTGTTTTAGCCACATAGAATTGCAGCAAAGCTCTTTTCTTAGTTTTAACCCCTTAATGCATAGACTCAATAGATCATATGAGCACACGGAACCCTTTGACCTTCACTGTTCAGTCATTTATGTGTTGTAAGCAGGGCTGTGGAGTCGGTAGATAAATGTTCCGACTCCGCAATTTTTTGTACTTACAACTCCGACTCCCCGACTCCGACTCCTCTGTATTAATATGCGAATGTATTAAAGTTTAAGCTGACAATCGGAGTTTACAAGTTTTTATAGCCTTAGCTGAATGACAGCAGTTTTTCCAATGGTTTACAGCTTCAGTCTTGAACTATTGACCCTCCATTCCCTTCACTTATACAAGTGTCTTTAGTCCTGCAAAAAACATATTTACTTAATCCCTGATCAGTGAGAGGCTCGGTTACCCATGGGTTCCCTGTAACAGCAGAACACAACACTATGGAAAGTATAAGTATTGCCGCTCCTAATTGTGCGTTGCGTGCCATATAGTGAAGCACATGAAAAGCTTCTTCACAGTCACTTAACGTGTTCGTTTTGTGGTTATGTGAGGCACTGCATGCATTGGTCTTTATTCTTACAGTAGAGAAACCATTAATTATAACTTTTTGTGAATTGGGACATTTAAACTTGTTTTTGTTTTAAATTCCAATCTAAATTTAGTAGGAGTCGGAGTCAGTGCATTGTTTGCCGACTCCGACTCCAGGTACCCAAAATTTCCTCCGACTCCTCAACTCCAACTCCACAGCACTGGTTGTAAGCAATGCTGACTGTGACATAATATTGTAGAGACTGGTGGGGATTTATAACCATGCAATGTATTGGTGGGCAGTCCTGGATCTATTTAAAAAAACATTTAGGTCAAAGATTCTGTAATAGATCAGAAGCAAGCCAAGTGCAAAGATATGGTAACATAACCAAGCTTACTGCATAGATACAATAACAGAACTGAGCTTTCCACACAGATATAATAACAGAAACAAGATTACAACATACAGAGAAAGGCAACAGAACAGCACCAATAATAGCATAAAAAAGTGGGACGGTCTTGTCAAAGAAGATAGCCACTATGCATAATGGAGCTATTTACACGAAAATAATTACAAAGTAAATATCTTTATTGTAGCAAAATATGACATTTAATAAAATCAATGGTAAAAACAAGGAGGAATACAACAACAAATGGCGTCAGCCTGGGACATGTATAGGTAATAAACACTGGTGACTGAATCTATAATGAGCAGTGTGGATACATAGATATAATCATATAAGGCTGTGTCCAAAGAACAAAGCCATGCAACCTGCTTATATGAATTGTGAATGGGTGTTTATCAGCTAAGTATTACATTTTATGCAGAGTTGCATGCTGGCTTTAAAACCAAAGTGCAAATATAAAGAGGACCAGCCAATCGAGGGATAATGCCAACCTAAAGAAAGGAGATACTAACCGAACTGCTGCTGAGTACCGTGCGTCCCAGGATGCCGCCACCCCAACACGTGTTTCAGTCCGAAGACCCCAGGATGAAGAAATTATATAAAAAAAATAAATAAGCTTACAGTGTATATATGGTAACATAACCAAACTTAATTTATAGATACAGTAACAAAATCAAGCTTACTTTGTACACATGGTAACATAACCAAGCTTACTATACAGATATCATAAGAGAACTAACCTTACAACATAGATAAAGAAACATAGTATACCTCAAACTATGCATCTCAGTCTAACCAGTGCCAAACGGATGACAGTAGGTGTCTCAATCTGTGGCCATCCAGATGTTGCAAAACTTCAACTCCCAGCATGCCCAGAGTTTTGTTACCGTAGCTATGTAACAGAAGCATGAAATGATGCACCATGGCATTGTATATTCTATGTAGACCATACCATGCAGTAATCTTGGTTTTGTTACTGTATCTATGTAACAGAAGCATGAAGTGATGCACAATGGCATTGTTTATTCTATGTAGACCATACCATGCAGTAATCTTGGTTTTGTTACTGTATCTATGTAACAGAAGCATGAAGTGATGCACCATGGCATTGTATATTCTATGTAGACCATACCATGCAGTAATCTTGGTTTTGTTACTGTATCTATGTAACAGAAGCATGAAGTGATGCACCATGGCATTGTTTATTCTATGTAGCCCATACTATGCAGTAATCTTGGTTTTGTTACTGTATCTATGTAACAGAAGCATGAAGTGATGCACCATGGCAATGTATATTCTATGTAGACCATACTATGCAGTAATCTTGGTTTTGTTACCGTATCTATGTAACAGAAGCATGAAGTGATGCACCATGGCATTGTATGTTCTATGTAGACCATACCATGCAATAATCTTGGTTTTGTTACCGTATCTATGTAACAGAAGCATGAAGTGTTGCACCATGGCATTGTTTATTCTATGTAGACCATACTATGCAGTAATCTTGGTTTTGTTACCGTATCTATGTAGTAAGTATAGTTCTGTTATCATATCTATGTAGAAAGCTTGGTTATGTTACTCTATCTGTGTAGAAAGCTTGGTTTTGTTACAGTATCTATGCAATAATTTTTGTTCAGGTATAATATCTATGTAGTAAGCTTGTTTCTATTACTGTGTCTATTTAGTAAGCTTGTTTCTGTTACTGTACATTTGTAGTGAACTTACTTCTTTTACTCTATGTAGTAGGCTTGGCTCTTTTTATCTATTTAATCATATCTCCAAAAGAACATCCCTTTGAAAAGACAAGTACATTATATAGAGCTTTCAATCCAGCATATATTATGCATAGTGGGTATTTTCTTTGACAAGACCATCCCCCTTTTTAATATAATTATTGGTGTTGTTATGTGGCCTTACACTGTTTGTTGTAATCTTGTTTCTGTTATTATATCTGTGTGGAAAGCTCAGTTCTGTTATTGTATATATGCAGTAAGCTTGGTTCTGTTACCATATCTATGCAGTTAGCTTGGTTCTAATAAATTACAGAATCTTAGACCTGAAAAAATATGGCATTAAAGTTATTCTTTTTTAAAAAGGACTGTCCAGGACTGTCCACCCATACATCGCATGGTCACAAATTCCCATCAGTCTCTACAATATTGTATCACAGTCAGCATTGCTTACAACACATAAAGGACCGAACAGTGAAGATCAAAGGGTCCCATGTGTTCACATGATCCACTGAGTCTGTGCATTAAGGGGTTAAATGATAGAATACATATTTCTAGCATGTGACCATAACAATGTCTATGTCTGTGCAGAGGTTTTGGGCCACTGTATCAGTGGATAGCTCGGACTGCTCTAAAGATATAGTGAGAAATGAATCGGCACAAGGCAGTGAGATAAATAGGGGAATACACAAAGATACAACGCGTTTCTCTTCTGTGATACCTTGATGACATTTCTCTCACAATTGACTCTTTAGAGTTAAATGTTGTCGCGGCTCAAACTACATGGCGTGAACCCCTCCGTACACGCACTCCACCATCATGCGGCGCTCACCACAGAGCAGTCAGCAGCCGCGCACGTCCCGCCAATGATCCGTCTGACAAATAGAGATAGTGATCAGAATGCAATTACTGGCGGAGAATTAGAATACACAAATATCAGACGCCGATCGCCATTCCGAGGCGAATAATGACTCAAGAACCGGCTTTCATTTTTGTCTTCAGATGGAAGTTTCAGATTGGAGTCTGGCACTTGAGAAGAAAAAAAACCATGATAAAGGAATTGAAGGAAGGCGCGATATCAGCGGGATATTAATATTTACTTATGATCCAGATATGGATTCATTCAGAACAATGCAGATGTGGGGGAGGGGGGATTGGGTCGATCTGACCTTGTAGGGAACAAAGGGAATGAACTGGATCAGCGGTTAGAGGGGTTGTCTGGGGATAAACATCCTTACTATATGGCGGTGTAAGCAGCAGAGTTCTAGTTTGGAGAGTTTGGGAACTTGTAGCTTAAAGGGGTACTCCGGTGGAAGACCAATTTTTTTTTTCAAATCAACTGGTGCCAGAAAGTTAAACTGATTTGTAAATTACGTCTATTTAAAAATCTTAATCCTTCCAGTACTTATCATCTGCTGTATTCTCTGCAGGAAGTTGTGTAGTTCTTTCCAGTCTGACCACAGTGCTCTCTGCTGACACCTCTGTCCATGTCAAGAACTGTCCAGAGCAGGAGAGGTTTGCAATGGGGATTTTCTCCTTCTCTGGACAGTTCCTGACATGGACAGAGGTGGCACAAGGGGTACTCCAGTGGAATTTTTTTTTTTTTTTAAATCAACTGGTGCCAAAAAGTTAAACAGATTTGTAAATTACTTATATAAAAAAAACCTTAATCCTTACAGTACTTATTAGCTGCTGAATACTACAGAGGAAATTATTTTCTTGTAAGAACACAGTGCTCTCTACTGACATCTCTGTCCATATCAGGAACTGTCCAGAGCAGCATATGTTTGCTATGGGGACTTTCTCCTACTCCGGACAGTTCCTAAAATGGACACAGGTGTCAGCAGAGAGCACTGTGCTCGTGATGTCAGCAGAGAGCTCTGTGTTCCAAAAAGAAAAGAATTTCCTCTGTAGTATTCAGCAGCTAATAAGTACTGGAAGGATTAAGATATTTTTTTGAATTTTTATAGAAGTACTTTACAAATCTTTTTAACTTCCTGGTACCAGTTGATAAAAAAAAAAAAAAAAAGTTTTCCACCGGAGTACCCCTTTAAGCCTTTGCCCCATGTAATGTTACCACTAACTATTTGGTATATAGTAGTTTATAGCATCGTGGGTAAAAGATTCCATGATAACTTCAGATTATGTGGCATTAAAGGGGAACTCCATGGAAGTATATAAATATAATATAAAACAGCTCCAAAGCCACCACACTACCTAGTTACATTCCCTGTCAATGATCCTGCCTGAGATGCATGGCTCCTTATCTGCCTGCTTGATATTTTTTGCCATCCTTCCCTTCCCTTGCCTCATAGATACTACATTCCCCAGAAATCATTGCAGCTCTGCTATGCCGTCCAGCTCACTCTCTGAGAGAAGCCCCCATCCTCCAGCTCTGAGCAGCAGAGAGGAGTGTGATTGGCTGAGGTTATATACACCTCCCAGCCCCCAGCACTGAAGGGAGAATTAGTCATCAGTACAGGTCAGAAACCTGTTTCTCAGGAGGGTGGGGGCTGCTTTCCGAGAAGGACTTGGACAGAGACTGAGAGGATGGATATATGACGTATTTTCCTCCCTCCCTGCATGTAAGTGACAACCAAAGAGGGGAAACTGCTCAATAGAGCCAATGAATGATATTTAGACAAATAAATAGGTTGATGAGAGGGAAAGGATGGGCTATGGGTTTAGTTCCCCGGAGTACCCCTTTAAGCTGTAGTAGCCAGTGTAAAAACTCAAGATGGCAGAATTAGACTTCACTTGTTGCAGTCCCCTTTCCTGTCTGTGGCTCCCAGTGCTTAGAAAACCCCAGGACTTATACAAAGCAAATATAAAAGGGGTAAAACACAAAGAGAAAAAGAAACGCAGCCGCACATCCACCATTTGTATAATGATCTGATTGCTTCTCAGCATAAATTCAAAAACTAACAGGTTGTTATTATACATTTTGATCAAAAAGTACAAGACCACTCGCCACGTCAAGGCCACCTCGTCAGAGTGGGTCCCTAACCTAACACTGGCGTAGCGCCGGGCGGTGACTATGTGCGGCTATGCTTCACTATTTGTGTTGTACATATTAAAGGGGTACTCCGCCCCTAGGCATCTTATTTGGATAGGGGATAAGATGTCTGATTGCGGGGATCTCGTCTGCGGCTCCTGCTGTCATCACTGCACAGAGCGTAATGACGGGCGATACAGGGGCCGGAGCATCGTGACATCACGGCTCCACCCCCTCCATACAAGTCATTGGGAGGGGGTGTGGTGGCCATCACGCCCCCTCCCACAAACTTGTATGGAGGGGGGCGGACCGTGATGTCCCGAGGGGGCGGAGCTGTGACGTCACGATGCTCTGGACCCTGTATCGCCCGTCTTTACGCACAGAGCGAGTTTGCTCTGTGCAGTGATGACAGCGGGGTGCCGCAGCCGAGATCACGGGGGTCCCCAGTGACGGGACCCACGTGATCAGACATCTTATCCCCTATCCTTTGGATAGGGGATAAGATGTCTAGGGGCAGAGTACCCCTTTAATACTGACATATTACTAATGGCTGACAGAATCCAAAGAGGATGATGACACAAATGTTCAATAAAGGAGAAGATGACAACCAGGAACAAACACAAGGACTGACCCTGACTTGCTGTCCCTAATCTTTCCCCGCGTCTTCCCTGAACTTGTACCTAACATCAAACACCATTAGGCCTCATTGTCCCTGCAAAAAAAAGGGAAAACCCTTAGACACACTCTACATAGCAGAAACAACAAGCAGGCAGTAGGACCCAGAGACATAGAAGGGCTGAGTCAAAGGCTGTCCGGGCATGCTGGGAGTTGTAGCTTCGCAACAGCTGGAGACACACTGTTTTGAAAAGACTGTAGTAGATAGATCCAAAGAGCACTGTGTTCAAACACACAGAACATATGCTATAATCCGCACAGTACTGCACAAGAAAGGATAGTTACAGGACTGGCAGTCAGGAATGTAGATCCAGAGTAATGGATTAGCTGTGATACAAGTAACAAATACAATTCGGAGTAAACAAAGAACAACCTAAAGAACTAGGAATATGACTACAACAAGGTACTAAAGCAGTGTTTCCCAAACAGTGTGTCTCCAGCTGTTGCAAAACTACAACTCCCAGCATGCACGGACAGCCAAAGGCTATCTGTGCATGCTGGAAGTTGTAGTTCTGCCACTTCTGGAGATGCACTTTTTGGAAAAGACTTTACTAGAGAGATCGAAGTAACACTGGGTACAAACACACAGAGCATACGCAATAATCCGCACAGTACTGCACGAGAAAGGTTTGTTTGTTTCGACCAAATCTCGGAAGAAGTGAAGAATTGATTCAAGATAGAAAGTTTCTCGCAACAAATAAAATTAGGACTAAACAAAGAACAACTTAAAGAACTAGGAATTTGTCCAGAACAAGGTACTAGAGCAGTGTTTTCCATACAGTGTGTCTCCAGCTGTTGCAAAACTACAATCCCAGCATGCCCGGACAGCCAAAGGCTGTCCGGGCATGCTGGGATTGTAGTTTTGCAACAGCTGGAGACACACTGTTAAGAAAACACTGTACTAGAGAGATCGAAGGAACACTGGGTTCAAAAACACAGAGCATACAAAATAATCCGCACAGTACTGCACGAGAAAGGTTTGTTTGGTTCGACCAAATCTCGGAAGAAGTGAAGAGTTGATTCAAGATAGAAAGTTTCTCACAACAAATAAAATTAGAACTAAACAAAGAACAACTTAAAGAACTAGGAATTTGACCAGAACAAGGTACTAGAGCAGTGTTTTCCATACAGTGTGTCTCCAGCTGTTGCAAAACTACAATCCCAGCATGCCCGGACAGCCAAAGGCTGTCCGGGCATGCTGGGATTGTAGTTTTGCAACAGCTGGAGACACCCTGTTAAGAAAACACTGTACTAGAGAGATCGAAGGAACACTGGGTTCAAACACACAGAGCATACAAAATAATCCGCACAGTACTGCACAATTTTTTTATTTATTGGTTCACGCAAATCTCGAAAGTACTGAAGAAATGAATCAAGATTCAAGAAAGTTTCTGTAGCATTTAGGCCGTTATTTGCAGAAAACGCTAGAGATGAGCGAAGTTACAGTAATTCGATTCGTCACGAACTTCTCGGCTCGTCAGTTGATGTCTTTCACCTGCATAAATGAGTTCAGCTTTCAGGTGCTCCGGTGGGCTGGAAAAAGTGAATACAATCCTAGGAAACTCTCTCCTAGGACTGTATCCACCTTTTCCAGCCCACCAGAGCACCTGAAAGCTGAACTAATTTATGCAGGCGAAAGTCATCAACTGCCGAGCCGAGAAGTTTGTGACGAATCGAATTACTGTAACTTCGCTCATCTCTAGAAAACGCTTTTCGTGAGAGAATCTGCTGTTTCCCGTCTCGTCCCCTGGTCTCCGGTCTCGCAGATCAGACGCCGCCACTTGTTCTACACGATACATTAATCTTCCATGATTCCAGAATGTTCGCTATAAAATGTTCGCTATAAATACTAAAGCAGTGTTTTGCAAAAAGTGTGTCTCCAGCTGTTGCAAAACTACAACTCCCAGCATGCACGGACAGCCAAAGGCTATCTGTGCATGCTGGAAGTTATAGTTCTGCCACTTCTGGAGACGCACTGTTTGGAAAACACTGTACTAGAGAGATCGAAGTAACACTGGGTACAAACACACAGAGCATACAAAATAATCCGCACAGTACTGCACGAGAAAGGTTTGTTTGTTTCAAGCAAATCTCGAAAGTAGTGAAGAATTGATTCAAGATAGAAAGTTTCTCGCGACAAATAAAATTAGGACTAAACAAAGAACAACTTAAAGAACTAGGAATTTGTCCAGAACAAGGTACTAGAGCAGTGTTTTCCATACAGTGTGTCTCCAGCTGTTGCAAAACTACAATCCCAGCATGCCCGGACAGCCAAAGGCTGTCCGGGCATGCTGGGATTGTAGTTTTGCAACAGCTGGAGACACCCTGTTAAGAAAACCCTGTACTAGAGAGATCGAAGGAACACTGGGTTCAAACACACAGAGCATACAAAATAATCCGCACAGTACTGCACAAATTTTTTATTTATTGGTTCACGTAAATCTCGAAAGTACTGAAGAAATGATTCAAGAAAGTTTCTGTAGCATTTAGGCCGTTATTTGCAGAAAACGCCTTTCGTGAGAAAATCTGCTGTTTCCCGTCTCGTCTCCGGTCTCCGGTCTCGCAGATCAGACGCCGCCACTTGTTCTACACGATACATTAATCTTCCATGATTCCAGAATGTTCGCTATAAATACGATGATCCGTCTGTACCGCGGGGAGAGGCTGAGCGGGTCGTGAACCCCCCGGCTTCCATTTCACAGGTCACTAGCTGGGATTACACCTTATGTGTCGGCAGGAATGGATGACTCTACCGGGGCGGTCACGGTCTTAGATATAATACCGCAATAATAATGTGTCTGCTCTGAGGTCAAAGAACTTTACTGGAAGTCTCTGGTTCAGGATGAGACCTTGTATGAGGATATAGGAGTCATGTGACACAGCGGGCGCCTATACACCCCGTACACCCAACTGCCAGACACCTAACACCCCCTCCCCCCACTGCCCATCACGCATAGTGATTCTCATGTCCTAAATTAAGATGGGTTCACAACACGTTTTTGCCATACTGTTTTCAATCAGTTTTTCTGAAGAAAACCGTGCATACAGTTCTGTCCATTTATATATATATATATATATATATATATATATATATATATATATATATATAATAAAAACATAAGTTTTAGAATTTTTTTCCATTTTTAATGGGAGGGATGTTGGGTGAGGACTTTAGGATGCAAATGCGCAGGTGCAAAGTAAAAACCGTATACGTTTTTCCCGTATGGAACTGTATACAAGTGCGTTTCCCATTGACGTCCATGTTAAAAAAACGTATGCGGTTGCAGTAGGGTTTTTAAACCGGAGTCAAAACCGTGGTTGACCACGATTTTGTCTCCGCTTTAGAAACCGTACTGCAACCGCATACGTTTTTTTTAAACATGGACATCAATGGGAAACGCACATGTATACGGTTCCATACGGGAAATGGTATACGGTTTTTACTTTGCACATGCGCATTTGCATCCTAAAGTCCTCACCCAAGTCCCGTTAAAAATTGACAACATTTTCAAAAACTTATGTTTTTTTTTATTTATATAAAAACAGACGGAACTGTATGCACTTTTAAAAAGAGTATACAGTTTAAAAACGGATACGGTTTACTTTTTCCAATACTGTTCCATCCGGTTTTTTTTGCCATACGGTTTTCTTTCGAAAAACTGATTGAAAACAGTATGGCAAAAACGTGATGCGAACCCAGCCTTATGCAGAATTCCTCATATTTCTTGATCATCTTCTTCTTTAATCAGTAAATTACAGTAAAGTTGGACCCCCCCGGAAGTGCAGACACCCTAAAATCCTTGTGACCATGGAAGGCATAATACGGGCACTGAGTGGGCACCATTTAAAGGGCACTGTTACGGTATGTCCCTTAGTGATTAGTGGGGTGCAGATAGTATCAACCACACTGACCGTTCACATGATGCTCCCTTGTTACTTTGTTATACCGGGGAACCCTTCATTCTAGAGGAGTAAACAGATAGAGGAACAAAATCAACGAGAAAGAAGTAACATCAAACAAGGAGAGAATTCACCTTTCTTGTTTATAATGACAATGTTTATTGTTTTTCAAGCAAAAGAAAAAACAATGATAGTCTACAATGGCCCCGCCTTATAGAACGGGAGCGGACTCAGGACGTACCGGTATGTCCTTGGTCCTTAAGGGGTTAAAGTCCGTTTTTATTTTTGACGGGGGAAGAACGGGACGGGTCTAGACGGCCGTGTGAACGCAGCCTTATTCTGTCACTAAACGTTGCTCTTCTATTACATCAATATTTGCCTCAGATCTTTCGTTCTGTTTTCTTCCTATTAGGGACCCGGGGATCATTATAGCAGTGTATTATTATACACAGTACACTATTATACCGTAATTGCTGTAATTTGATGTTTCTTCTTTTTCTATAACACAATTAATGTTTCTGGAACTTACTCGGCAGAGAAATTATAGTAAAAGTTTTAAAGGAGTATAAACTGTTATCTTGTCATACAGCAGGGGTCTCAGACTCAAATTATCTGGGGGGCAACGGGAGGTAGCGGCTGGGTGAGGCTGGGCCGCATGTGCCCCTCACATATAATGCCCCCATCATGTGCCCCTCACATATAATGCCCCCATCATGTGCCCCTCACATATAATGCCCCCATCATGTGCCCCTCACATATAATGCCCCCATCATGCGCCCCTCACATATAATGCCCCCATCATGTGCCCCTCACATATAATGCCCCCATCATGCGCCCCTCACATATAATGCCCCCATCATGTGCCCCTCACATATAATGCCCCCATCATGTGCCCCTCACATATAATGCCCCCATCATGTGCCCCTCACATATAATGCCCCCATCATGCGCCCCTCACATATGATGCCCCCATCATGCGCCCCTCACATATAATGCCCCCATCATGTGCCCCTCACATATAATGCCCCCATCATGCGCCCCTCACATACAATGCCCCCATCATGTGCCCCTCACATATAATGCCCCCATCATGCGCCCCTCACATACAATGCCCCCATCATGTGCCCCTCACATATAATGCCCCACCATGTGCCCCTCACATATAATGCCCCCATCATGTTCCCCTCACATATAATGCCCCATCATGTGCCCCTCACATATAATGCCCCCATCATGTGCCCCTCACATATAATGCCCCCATCATGTGCCCCTCACATATAATGCCCCACCATGTGCCCCTCACATATAATGCCCCCATCATGTGCCCCTCACATATAATGCCCCCATCATGTGCCCCTCACATATAATGCCCCATCATGTACCCCTCACATATAATGCCCCCTTCATGTGCCCCTCACATATAATGCCCCCATCATGTGCCCCTCACATATAATGCCCCCATCATGTGCCCCTCACATATAATGCCCCCATCATGTGCCCCTCACATATAATGCCCCCATCATGCGCCCCTCACATATGATGCCCCCATCATGCGCCCCTCACATATAATGCCCCCATCATGTGCCCCTCACATATAATGCCCCCATCATGCGCCCCTCACATACAATGCCCCCATCATGTGCCCCTCACATATAATGCCCCCATCATGCGCCCCTCACATACAATGCCCCCATCATGTGCCCCTCACATATAATGCCCCACCATGTGCCCCTCACATATAATGCCCCCATCATGTTCCCCTCACATATAATGCCCCCATCATGTGCCCCTCACATATAATGCCCCCATCATGTGCCCCTCACATATAATGCCCCCATCATGTGCCCCTCACATATAATGCCCCACCATGTGCCCCTCACATATAATGCCCCCATCATGTGCCCCTCACATATAATGCCCCCATCATGTGCCCCTCACATATAATGCCCCATCATGTACCCCTCACATATAATGCCCCCTTCATGTGCCCCTCACATATAATGCCCCCATCATGTGCCCCTCACATATAATGCCCCACAATGTGCCCCTCACATATAATGCCCCCATCATGTGCCCCTCACATATAATGCCCCCATCCTGTGCCCCTCACATATAATGCCCCCATCATGTGCCCCTCACATATAATGCCCCCATCATGTGCCCCTCACATATAATGCCCCCATCATGTGCCCCTCACATATAATGCCCCACAATGTGCCCCTCACATATAATGCCCCCATCATGTGCCCCTCACATATAATGCCCCCATCCTGTGCCCCTCACATATAATGCCCCCATCATGTGCCCCTCACATATAATGCCCCCATCATGTGCCCCTCACATATAATGCCCCCATCATGTGCCCCTCACATATAATGCCCCATCATGTGCTCCTTATATATAATGCCCCCATTATGCGCCCCTCACATATAATGCCCCCATCATGTGCCCCTCACATATAATGCCCCATCATGCACCCCTCATCATCCACCAGCAACCCCCCTACCTATTCCCCCTACCCCCCTATGGTAATAGCATGAGCTGACGGTTGATGGGGGCTGCTACTTCTGGGGGGGGGGGGGCATTAGGTAGGCAGTAGTTTCCCCACATTAGGTAGCATTGTGTTCCCCACATTAGGTAGCATTGTGTTTCCCACATTAGGTAGCATTGTGTACCCCACCTTAGGTAGCATTGTGTTCCCCACCTTAGGTAGCATTGTGTTCCCCACATTAGGTAGCATTAGGAACACACACACACACACACACATACACACATAGAAACACACAGACAGTCAGACACACACACACATAGACACACTTACCTGTCCTTCGCTGCGCTTCTCCTCTCCACCGGCGGCCTGATAAGTGACGTCACTGACGTCCTCCTGCGCGGATCTGCGGATGGAGGAGGGCGGGGTAAGTGAAGATAGTGGCCTTTATTGGACGGGGGTGAAGTCTTCCGGCATTTAGCGCTGCTTGCCAGAAGCAGGGCTAAATTCCTAAAGAAGTCACCTGTCCGGCGTCCGGAACTGCATGTTCCGGGCATTGGGCAATACAAATTACACATCCCTGGTGCGGGCCGCAAAATTTCGTTCCCTGGGCTGCAAATGGCCCGCGGGTTGGGAGTTTGAGACCCCTGTCATACAGTCATGGCTGTAAATGTTGGCCCCCCTGAAATTTTCTAGAAACTGAAGTATTCCTCACAGGAAAGGATTGCAGTAACACATGTTTTGCTGTACACATGTTTATTCCCTTTGTGTGTATTGGAACTAAACCAAAAAAAGGAGGAAAAAAGCAAATTGGACATAATGTCACCAAACTCCAAAAATGGTCTGGACAAAATTATTGGCACCTTTCAAAATTGTGGATAAATAAGATTGTATCAAGCATGTGATGTTCCTTTATACTCACCTGGGGCAAGTAACAGGTGCGGGGAATATAAAAATCACACCTGAAAGCAGATAAAAAGGAGAGAAGTTCACTTAGTCTTTGCATTGTGTGTCTGTGTGTGCCACACTAAGCATGGACAACAGAAAGAGGAAAAGAGAACTGTCTGAGGACTTGAGAACCAAAATTGTGGGAAAATATTAACAATCTCCAGGTTACAAGTCCATCTCCAGAGATCTAGATTTGTCTTTGTCCACAGTGCACAACATTATCAAGAAGCTTGCCACCCATGGCCCTGTAGATAATCTCCCTGGGCGTGGACGGAAGAGAAAAATTGATGAAAGGTGTCAACGCAGGATAGTTCGGATGGTGGATAAGCAGCCCCAAACAAGTTCCAAAGATATTCAAGCTGTCCTGCAGGCTCAGGGAGCATCAGTGTCAGCGCGAACTATCCGTCGACATTTAAATGAAATGAAACGCTATGGAGGAGACCCAGGAGGACCCCACTATGGAGGAGACCCGGGAGGACCCCACTATGGAGGAGACCCAGGAGGACCCCACTATGGAGGAGACCCGGGAGGACCCCACTATGGAGGAGACCCAGGAGGACCCCACTATGGAGGAGACCCAGGAGGACCCCACTATGGAGGAGACCCAAGAGGACCCCACTATGGAGGAGACCCAGGAGGACCCCACTATGGAGGAGACCCAGGAGGACCCCACTATGGAGGAGACCCAGGAGGACCCAACTATGGAGGAGACCCAGGAGGACCCCACTGCTGACACAGACAGAAAAAAGAAAGAATACATTTTGCTAAAATGAACTTGAGTAACCAAAATCCTTCTGGGAAAACGTCTTGTGGACAGATGAGACCAAGATAGATCTTTTTGGTAAAGCAAATCATTCTACTGTTTACCGAAAATGGAATGAGGCCTACAAAGGAAAGAACACAGTACCTACAGTGAGATATGGTGGAGGTCAGTGATGTTTTGGGTTGTTTTGCTGCCTCTGGCACTGGGGGCCTTGAATGTGTACAAGACATCATAAAATCTGAGGATTACCAATGGATTTTGGGTCGCACTGTACAGCCCAGTGTCAGAAAGCTGGGTTTGTGTCTGAGATCTTGGGTCTTCCAGCAGGACAATGACCCCAAACATACGTCAAAAAGCCCCAGAAATGGAGGCAACAAAGTGCTGGAGAGTTCTGAAGTGTCAGCAATGAGTCCAGATCTAAATCCCATTGATCACCTGTGGAGAGATCTTATAATTACTGTTGGGAAAAGGCGCCGTCCAATAAGAGACCGGGAGCAGTTTGTAAAGGAAGAGTCCAACATTCCGGCTGAGAGGTGTAAGAAGCTTATTGATGGTTATAGGAAGAGTGGTCCAACATTCCGGCTGAGAGGTGTAAGAAGCTTATTGATGGTTATAGGAAGAGTGGTCCAACATTCCGGCTGAGAGGTGTAAGAAGCTTATTGATGGTTATAGGAAGAGTGGTCCAACATTCCGGCTGAGAGGTGTAAGAAGCTTATTGATGGTTATAGGAAGACACTGATTTCAGTTATTTTTTTCCAAATGGTGTACAACCAAATATTAAGTTAAGGGGCCAATAATTTTGTCCAGCCCATTTTTGGAGTTTGGTGACATTATGTCCAATTTGCTTTTTTCCCTCCCTTTTTGGTTTAGTTCCAATACACACAAAGGGAATAAACATGTGTATAGCAAATCATGTGTTACTGCAATCCTTTTCTGTGAGAAATACTTCATTTTCTTGAAAAATTTCCGGGGGGCCAACATTTACGGCCATGACTGTATATCAGTGGGCAGGGGTCCGTGTTTTAGGATCTCCAGCTATTTCCAGAATAAAATTTGACCCCATCATGATGGTCTGATGTTCCTAAAACTAACAAATTGTTTTGTATACCTGTCATATTCCACACACAAATAAATAAATAAATTCTGATAATGTAGATATAAATTGTATGTGTCTAGCACCTATATTTCTCTCACAAATACCCACTTTCTATTCCTCACTTGCTTTATCATTCTGTTCTTTGGAGGGGTCGTGTCCTCACTCTGCATGACTTCTCCTCCTCCCTGAGTCTGCTGTGCTGTGCTGGGTTTCTTCATCCAATCACTGCAGGCTGCTCTGTAACCCTCTCCTCTCTATTGTCATGCTGCATTCTGATAGGACAGGAGTGAGCACAGAGGAGTGCTAGTCCTGACCTCATTTCTTGAACTGTGTCCCTGCCTGTGCTTTAGCTGATACAAAGATGATGCTGCAACTGGACAGAATTATGTTCTGGATGGTATGGGGACCCCTAATGATAACATTTTCTTATGTATATTAGAAAGGTTAATGTTTTGCCAAGATGTACAATATATAACATTTTATGTATTCTAAATTCTGACAGTGCCCATTTAAAAAGCACTAGTGCAGCGTAGACTATTATTTAAAAAAGAATTGAGGTTCTTGTGTATGCATTGTGCTTACCTATTTTAGCTGATGTGGCAGGCATGGGAAGTTTTCAGCCATACTGATTGAAATTCCAGCACTAAAATGATTTCCTCATGCTGCCTACATTTCCTATGAACTTTCTGGCTTTACAGAGAGAGGGGGCAGAGTCTTATCTCTTATCACTGCAATTCACACAATGAAACAAACCTAACCCCCTTGGTAGACTCCAGCATCTGCTGAGTTGGGATCAGTCCACATTATGTGCAGATTTGATGAGTTTCCTTATACAAAGTTGGTTTTGCAGAATTAATTAGAAATGAGGAGCTTTATGAAAATATAAAACTTTTAGGCTGGGTTCAGACATTTCACCGTTACTGCATTATTGCCTCTTTTTTTTAACAAAATTTTGGCAGTATTTTTACTTTGTTTTTCCAAAATTGCTATAAAAATTATGTTTTTACTGCAATTTAGAGAACTGCAGTAAACGTGTCATGATTTTTGGCAAAGATTAAAAAAATGCAAAAGATAGACACAGCTTCAGGAAATGTGTATAAATACTGTACTATAATCATGATCCCATAGAGATAGCAGCAGTATACAGATAGAGCTGGAGGGGTATAACTACTATATATCCTGATCCCATAGAGATAGCAGCAGTATACAGATAGAGCCGGAGGGGAGGTGTATACCTACTATATACACTGATCCCATAGAGATAGCAGCAGTATACAGATAGAGCTGGAGGGGTATAACTACTATATATCCTGATCCCATAGAGATAGCAGCAGTATACAGATAGAGCTGGAGGGGAGGTGTATACCTACTATATACACTGATCCCATAGAGATAGCAGCAGTATACAGATAGAGCTGGAGGCGTATAACTGCTATATATCCTGATCCTAAAGAGATAGCAGCAGTATACAGATAGAGCTGGAGGGGAGGTGTATAACTACTATAGATCCTGATCCCATAGAGATAGCAGCAGTATACAGATAGAGCTGGAGGGGAGGTGTATACATACTATATACACTGATACCATAGAGATAGCAGCAGTATACAGATAGAGCTGGAGGGGAGGTGTATAACTGCTATATATCCTGATCCTAAAGAGATAGCAGCAGTATACAGATAGAGCTGGAGGGGAGGTGTATAACTACTATAGATCCTGATCCCATAGAGATAGCAGCAGTATACAGATAGAGCTGAAGGGGAGGTGTATACCAACTAAATATACTGATCCCATAGAGATAGCAGCAGCAGTATACAGATAGAGCTGGAGGGGAGGTGTATAACTACTATATATCCTGAACCCATAGAGATAGCAGCAGTATACAGATAGAGCTTCTGGGGCCTAGTGCAGTCAACGGCTGTCCGGGCATGCTGGAAGTTTTGCAACAGCTGGGGTCACACTGGTTGGGTAACACTGCTGTAGATGTAACCATCAATGTTTACATTCACCAACAGCAAGCAGTTTCAGGTTCTGAGTCTATATATATCTATTTTGTTGCTTTTGATTTAATTTGTATTAATATGGATCAATCATTCTGACAGATAATAACTCGTTACATTAAAGGACATCTGTAGTGTAATATAACTTATCCCAGGGCTCAAGTCCTGCAGGAACCCATGGGAACGGAGTTCATGCACTTTTTCCACAGCAGGAATGCAGTTCCCTTTAGCAGAAGTCCTGCTAAACCCTTAAAGGGTTACTCTGCCCCTATCCTAGGGGATAAGATGTCTGATCGTGGGGGTCCCGCTGCTGGGGACCCCCCCAAATCTCGGCTGCAGGACCCCAGACATCCGATGCACGGGGTGAACTTCGTTCCGTGCCGGATGACTGGCGATGCAGGGCAGAGCCCCCTCAATGCAAGTCTATGGGAGGGCGTGACGGCTGATCACGCCCCCTCCCATAGACTTGCATTGAGGGGGCGTAACGTCATGGGCCTCTGGCGGGACCCCCGCGATCAGACACCTTATCCCCTAATCTTTTGGATAGTACCTCTTTAAGTGGAAATCTAGGGTGAGTTCCCAGACTTTTTCCCCCAGGACTTAACCCTTGACTTATCTCCTATCTGAAGGATAGTGTCGGTGACTGCACTTCCCGCAGACTTCCGTGGCCCCGCCCAGTAGATCACGGGGCCCCAACGCCCAGGAGATCACGGGGCCCCAACGCTCAGACCTCCCGCGATCCTTCGGATGAGGGATAAGTTATATTGCACTACAGACATGATGGACGTTTCCTTATTTATCCTGTGCGGACTGTAAAGGACGCCGCTCCTCATCCTATCATTATGGGGGGAGGATCGGGGACATCATGGGGGATTAATGGCAGTGACGCAGCCGCAGGCGTCCGTAATAAATCTGCTTCCCCGGGTGAGGTAATTATAATGGTTACATACAATGTATTCGGCTCCTAGGAAGACAGGTCCCCATGTGTCGGACTGTAACGGAGAAGCCTGTAGTGCCCCCGATGCCTTCTGTCTGTGACCTTCTCCTAATGAGTCTAATACCTGTCAGTGGGGGAGAGCGGCGCACCCTTTCACTTCTCCTCCTTCGTGTTTGTCTGAGAATGATTGCGCCAATCTGCTCTGTAAAGGAAGTAAACCCGTCCGCGCTCGCTACAGAACTGATGGCTGAATATTGGTGTGAACATCACCCCCGGCTGTCTGAATGAATATCTACTATATATATATATATATATATATATATATATACTAACCCTATATATGAATGTATACTATATACTGACCCTATATATGAATGTATACTATATACTGACCCTATATATGAATGTATACTATATACTGACCCTATATATGAATGTATACTATATACTGACCCTATATATGAATGTATACTATATACTGACCCTATATATGAATGTATACTATATACTGACCCTATATATGAATGTATACTATATACTGACCCTATATATGAATGTATACTATATACTGACCCTATATATGAATGTATACTATATACTGACCCTATATATGAATGTATACTATATACTGATCCCATATATGAATTTATACTATATACTGACCCTATATATGAATGTATACTATATACTAACCCTATGTAGGAATTTATAATATATAATGACCCTATATATGAATTTATACTATATAATGACCCTATATATGAATGTATACTATATACTGACCCTATATATAAATATATACTATATACTAACCCTATATATGAATGTATGCTATATACTGACCCTATATATAAATATATACTATATACTGACCCTATATATAAATGTATACTATATACTAACCCTATATATGAATGTATACTATATACTGATCCCATATATGAATTTATACTATATACTGACCCTATATATAAATATATACTATATACTGACCCTATATATAAATGTATACTATATACTAACCCTATATATGAATGTATACTATATACTGATCCCATATATGAATTTATACTATATACTGACCCTATATATGAATGTATACTATATAATGACCCTATATATGAATGTATACTATATACTGACCCTATATATAAATATATACTATATACTAACCCTATATATGAATGTATGCTATATACTGACCCTATATATAAATATATACTATATACTGACCCTATATATAAATGTATACTATATACTAACCCTATATATGAATGTATACTATATACTGATCCCATATATGAATTTATACTATATACTGACCCTATATATGAATGTATACTATATACTGACCCTATATATGAATGTATACTATATACTGACCCTATATATGAATGTATACTATATACTGACCCTATATATGAATGTATACTATATACTGACCCTATATATGAATGTATACTATATACTGACCCTATATATGAATGTATACTATATACTGACCCTATATATGAATTTATACTATATACTGACCCTATATATGAATTTATACTATATACTGACCCTATATATGAATGTATACTATATACTGACCCTATATATGAATGTATACTATATACTGACCCTATAAATGAATGTATATAATATACTGACCCTATAAATGAATGTATACTATATAATGACCCTATATATGAATGTATACTATATACTGACCCTATATATGAATGTATACTATATACTGACCCTATAAATGAATGTATACTATATAATGACCCTATATATAAATGTATACTATATACTGATCCCATATATGAATTTATACTATATAATGACCCTATATATAAATTTATACTACTGTATATACCGACCCTATATATGAATGTATACTATATAATGATCCCATATATGAATTTATACTATATACTGGCCCTATATATGAATTTATACTATATAAAGACCCTATATATGAATGTATACTACATACTGATCCCATATATGAATTTCTACTATATACTGACCCTATATATGAATGTATACTATATACTGACCTTATATATGAATGTATACTATATACCAACCCTATATATGAATGTATACTATACACTGATCCCATATATGAATTTTTACTATATACTGACCCTATATATGAATTTCTACTATATACTGACCCTATATATGAATGTATACTATATATTGACCCTATATATGAATTTATACTATATACTGACCACATATATGAATGTATACTATATACTGATCCCATATATGAATTTATACTATATACTGACCCTTTATATGAATTTATACTATATACTGACCCTATATATGAATTTATACTATATACTGACCCTATATATGAATGTCTATTATATACTGATCCCATATATGAATTTATACTATACACTGACCCTATATATGAATGTATACTATATACTGACCCTATATATGAATGTATACTATATAATGACCCTATATATAAATGTATACTATATACTGATCCCATATATGAATGTATACTATATAATGACCCTATATATAAATTTATACTACTGTATATACCGACCCTATATATGAATGTATACTATATAATGATCCCATATATGAATTTATACTATATACTGGCCCTATATATGAATTTATACTATATAAAGACCCTATATATGAATGTATACTATATACTGACCCTATATATGAATTTATACTATATACTGACCCTATATATGGATGTATACTATATACTGATCCCATATATGAATGTATACTATATACTGACCCTATAAATGAATTTATACTATATAAAGACCCTATATATGAATGTATACTATATACTGACCCTATATATGAATTTATACTATATACTGGCCCTATATATGAATTTATACTATATAAAGACCCCATATATGAATGTATACTATATAATGACTCTATATATGAATTTATACTATATATACTGATCCCATATATGAATTTATACTATATACTGACCCTATATATGAATTTATACTATATACTGACCCTATATATGAATGTATACTATATACTGATCCCATATATGAATTTTTACTATATACTGACCCTATATATGAATTTCTACTATATACTGACCCTATATATGAATGTATACTATATAGTGATCCCATATATGAATTTATACTATATACTGACCCTATATATGAATGTATACTATATACTGACCCAATATATGAATGTATACTATATGCTGATCCCATATATGAATTTATACTATATACTGACCCTTTATATGAATTTATACTATATACTGACCCTATATATGAATTTATACTATATACTGACCCTATATATGAATGTCTATTATATACTGATCCCATATATGAATTTATACTATACACTGACCCTATATATGAATTTATACTATATACTAACCCTATATATGAATGCACTGACCCTATATATGAATTTATACTATATACTGACCCCATATATGAATGTATACTATATACTGATCCCATATATGAATGTATACTATATACTGATCCTATAAATGAATTTATACTATATACTAACCCTATGTAGGAATTTATAATATATAATGACCCTATATATGAATTTATACTATATACTGATCACATATATGAATTTATACTATATACTGATCCCATATATGAATTTATACTATATACTAACCCTATATATGAATTTATACTATATAATGACCCTATATATATGAATTTATACTATATAATGACCCAATATATGAATGTATACTATATACTGACCCTATATATGAATTTATACTATATACTGACCCCATATATGAATGTATACTATATACTGATCCCATATATGAATGTATACTATATACTGACCCTATAAATGAATTTATACTATATACTAACCCTATGTATGAATTTATACTATATAATGACCCTATATATGAATTTATACTATATACTGATCCCATATATGAATTTATACTATATACTAACCCTATGTATGAATTTATACTATATATTAACCCTATATATGAATTTATACTATATAATGACCCTATATATGAATTTATACTATATACTGACCCTATATACGAATTTATACTATATAATGACCCAATATATGAATTTATACTATATACTGACCCTATATACTGACCCCATATATGAATGTATACTATATACTGATCACATATATGAATTTATACATATATATATATATATATATATATATATATATATATATATATATATATGTAGTCTCCTTACTACTGGGGTGACACACTGTAACAAATCTCCTCCTCATGTAATCTCCTTACTACTGGGGTGACACACTGTAACAAATCTCCTCCTCATGTAATCTCCTTACTACTGGGGTGACATGTGGTAGTCATAGGGTGTAAGGTGTAATTGTCAGTTCATGACACCAGGGCACCGTTAACCTACACAGTCCGAGGCTTAGATAGCTTCTCCTGGGCCAGGCACGGGGTAATGAATACACAGATGCAAGGTTACGGATAACTATCTTTACTTTGCTGGAGGTAGCAGATCTCAAACAATACAGTCCTTGTGAAGAGGGGTGGGGAGAGTGGAACCTGGGGAGCCTTTTTCCTTGCTGGGAGTTGTAGTTGCTGTAGAATGCAGATTATTATGGTATCGGTGGAGGGATGCGGGTGCTGTGGATGAGCGGGTGCTTTGGATGCTGGCTGGCTACTAACTGTTTTGCAGTGGGCAGAGCGTTGGCACTTTCAAGAGGGCACTCTAGGCAGCTGCCTATTGGCAGGATGGGCCCTGCAGGTGATCACTGCTACCAGCACCTCACCACATGGTCAGAGAGGCCTAGATGACGGTAATTTGTTAAAAAGTTGTCTTTCAATGGGGAAAAATGTCTTTGAGTGCATCTAGAGACACGTATAGTCACCGATCTCTCATCAAGTCACGGATCTCTCATCGAGAGGCACACTACCGAAAAGTAGCCTCTGGGAGCCTTTTACAGGGCGGAGGGAAGCACTTTAAAAGGGTACTCCGCTGCTCAGCGTTTGGAACAAACTGTTCCGAACGCTGTAGCCGGCGCTGGGAGCTTGTGACCTCATAGCCCTGCCCTCTCATGATGTCACACCCCGCCCCCTCAATGCAAGTCTATGGGAGGGGGCATGGCGATTGTCACGCCCCCTCCCGTAGACTTGCATTGAGGGGGCGGGGTGTGACATCATGAGGGGGCGGGGTTATGATGTCACGACCTCCCGTTGCCGGCTCCAGCGTTCGGAACAGTTAGTTCCAAACGCTGAGCAGCGGAGTACCCCTTTAAAGTCCCTTTTGTGGACCCAGTTTCAGGCCCCATCTGTAATCTTTACATATCAGCCTGAGACATCACTGTATGATGGGTTTGGCAGCAATTTCGACATTTCTATCTGTGTGCAATGTCTGCTATAGCGCCCTCTGTTGGTTGGGTATGTGTTTACATGTTCTACCATTGGTCCATGATCTTTCTCCCGTGCATTATGCTGGATATTGTAACATTCTATACAAGTAAATGTGTAAAGATAAATGAAAACTTTCTAATAAATGTCATTTTACCACATAAGGTCCCGGCGTCCGCTCTGCAGGGATCAGATGTTTTCGGTTATAAAATATGTGAATCCAGATATAACCAGACGGCGACGAGAGGATGAGGAGGAGCGTCCGGCGGCCATTAGACTTTCCTGATTTCCTCTTTGACATTTTCATAGTCATTTTTTCCGGTTATGTAAATGTAGCCGCGTCCTAAAAAGATGTGGAAAACGTCGTCTCATACGGCTGACACATTTAATACAGGAAAATCTGCGCCCGGGTCACAGCCTATTATTAGGGAACAGAAAAAAATCCTCTCTGAAGCAATTAATAGGCTCCTCTAAATCCCATTATATGAATAAATGGCGTGGGCGCCGGGCATTCTGGGATACATTATACAAATGAAGATTTTACGACGGCTTAACTGTTCAACTACCCCTTTTATGCTTCTCACCATTATCTTATTTTTATGGTAAAACGCAGTTTGCCGCACTTCATTGTCGCAGAGAAAATTTATTCCGGCGAGAGGTCAGGGCCATAGAACTGCGATTGTATGAATACCGGAGAGAGCGCGGCCGATTGTAGATTATCATAGAACGTTCCATCTAACTACATAGAGAAGAGGCGGATGTTACATGGTGTTCTCCTCATCACTGTCACATCCAGACAGATCCTATGGCAGCCATAGATATAAGGGCCCCATAGATATAACGGCCACATAGATATAAGGGCCCCATAGATATAAGGGCCACATAGATATAACGGCCCCATAGATATAAGGGCCACATAGATATAACAGCCCCAAAGATATAAGGGCCCCATAGATATAAGGCCCCATAGATATAAGGGCCACATAGATATAACGGCCCCATAGATATAAGGGCCCCATAGATATAAGGGTTCTTTGTATTGATGGTCCCATAGATATAAGGGTCCTATGTAATGATGGCCCCATAGATATAAGGGTCCTATGTATTGATGGCCCCATAGATATAAGGGTCCTATGTAATGATGGCCCCATAGATATAAGGGTCCTATGTAATGATGGCCCCATAGATATAAGGGTCCTATGTAATGATGGCCCCATAGATATAATGGTCCTATGTATTGATGGCCCCATAGATATAATGGTCCTATGTAATGATGGTCCCATAGATATAAGGGTCCTATGTAATGATGACCCCATAGATATAAGGGTCCTATGTAATGATGGCCCCATAGATATAAGGGTCCTATGTAATGATGGCCCCATAGATATAAGGGTCCTATCTAATGATGGCCCCATAGATATAAGGGTCCTATGTAATGATGGTCCCATAGATATAAGGGTCCTATGTAATGATGGTCCCATAGATATAAGGGTCCTATGTAATGATGGCCCCATAGATATAAGGGTCCTATGTAATGATGGTCCCATAGATATAAGGGTCCTATGTAATGATGGCCCCATAGATATAAGGGTCCTATGTAATGATGGCCCCATAGATATAAGGGTCCTATGTAATGATGGTCCCATAGATATAAGGGTCTTATGTAATGATGGCCCCATAGATATAAGGGTCCTATGTAATGATGGTCCCATAGATATAAGGGTCCTATGTAATGATGGTCTCATAGATATAAGGGTCCTATGTAATGATGGTCCCATAGATGTAAGGGTCCTATGTAATGATGGTCTCATAGATATAAGGGTCCTATGTAATGATGGCCCCATAGATATAAGGGTCCTATGTAATGATGGTCCCATAGATATAAGGGTCCTATGTAATGATGGCCCCATAGATATAAGGGTCCTATGTAATGATGGCCCCATAGATATAAGGGTCCTATGTAATGATGGTCCCATAGATATAAGGGTCCTATGTAATGATGGCCCCATAGATATAAGGGTCCTATGTAATGATGGCCCCATAGATATAAGGGTCCTATGTAATGATGGTCCCATAGATGTAAGGGTCCTATGTAATGATGGCCCCATAGATATAAGGGTCTTATGTAATGATGGCCTCATAGATATAAGGGTCCTATGTAATGATGGTCCCATAGATGTAAGGGTCCTATGTAATGATGGCCCCATAGATATAAGGGTCCTATGTAATGATGGCCCCATAGATATAAGGGTCCTATCTAATGATGGCCCCATAGATATAAGGGTCCTATGTAATGATGGTCCCATAGATATAAGGGTCCTATGTAATGATGGTCCCATAGATATAAGGGTCCTATGTAATGATGGCCCCATAGATATAAGGGTCCTATGTAATGATGGTCCCATAGATATAAGGGTCCTATGTAATGATGGCCCCATAGATATAAGGGTCCTATGTAATGATGGCCCCATAGATATAAGGGTCCTATGTAATGATGGTCCCATAGATATAAGGGTCTTATGTAATGATGGCCCCATAGATATAAGGGTCCTATGTAATGATGGTCCCATAGATATAAGGGTCCTATGTAATGATGGTCTCATAGATATAAGGGTCCTATGTAATGATGGTCCCATAGATGTAAGGGTCCTATGTAATGATGGTCTCATAGATATAAGGGTCCTATGTAATGATGGCCCCATAGATATAAGGGTCCTATGTAATGATGGCCCCATAGATATAAGGGTCCTATCTAATGATGGCCCCATAGATATAAGGGTCCTATGTAATGATGGTCCCATAGATATAAGGGTCCTATGTAATGATGGTCCCATAGATATAAGGGTCCTATGTAATGATGGCCCCATAGATATAAGGGTCCTATGTAATGATGGTCCCATAGATATAAGGGTCCTATGTAATGATGGCCCCATAGATATAAGGGTCCTATGTAATGATGGCCCCATAGATATAAGGGTCCTATGTAATGATGGTCCCATAGATATAAGGGTCTTATGTAATGATGGCCCCATAGATATAAGGGTCCTATGTAATGATGGTCCCATAGATATAAGGGTCCTATGTAATGATGGTCTCATAGATATAAGGGTCCTATGTAATGATGGTCCCATAGATGTAAGGGTCCTATGTAATGATGGTCTCATAGATATAAGGGTCCTATGTAATGATGGCCCCATAGATATAAGGGTCCTATGTAATGATGGTCCCATAGATATAAGGGTCCTATGTAATGATGGCCCCATAGATATAAGGGTCCTATGTAATGATGGCCCCATAGATATAAGGGTCCTATGTAATGATGGTCCCATAGATATAAGGGTCCTATGTAATGATGGCCCCATAGATATAAGGGTCCTATGTAATGATGGCCCCATAGATATAAGGGTCCTATGTAATGATGGTCCCATAGATGTAAGGGTCCTATGTAATGATGGCCCCATAGATATAAGGGTCTTATGTAATGATGGCCTCATAGATATAAGGGTCCTATGTAATGATGGTCCCATAGATGTAAGGGTCCTATGTAATGATGGCCCCATAGATATAAGGGTCCTATGTAATGATGGCCCCATAGATATAAGGGTCCTATCTAATGATGGCCCCATAGATATAAGGGTCCTATGTAATGATGGTCCCATAGATATAAGGGTCCTATGTAATGATGGTCCCATAGATATAAGGGTCCTATGTAATGATGGCCCCATAGATATAAGGGTCCTATGTAATGATGGTCCCATAGATATAAGGGTCCTATGTAATGATGGCCCCATAGATATAAGGGTCCTATGTAATGATGGCCCCATAGATATAAGGGTCCTATGTAATGATGGTCCCATAGATATAAGGGTCTTATGTAATGATGGCCCCATAGATATAAGGGTCCTATGTAATGATGGTCCCATAGATATAAGGGTCCTATGTAATGATGGTCTCATAGATATAAGGGTCCTATGTAATGATGGTCCCATAGATGTAAGGGTCCTATGTAATGATGGTCTCATAGATATAAGGGTCCTATGTAATGATGGCCCCATAGATATAAGGGTCCTATGTAATGATGGTCCCATAGATATAAGGGTCCTATGTAATGATGGCCCCATAGATATAAGGGTCCTATGTAATGATGGCCCCATAGATATAAGGGTCCTATGTAATGATGGTCCCATAGATATAAGGGTCCTATGTAATGATGGCCCCATAGATATAAGGGTCCTATGTAATGATGGTCCCATAGATATAAGGGTCCTATGTAATGATGGTCTCATAGATATAAGGGTCCTATGTAATGATGGTCCCATAGATGTAAGGGTCCTATGTAATGATGGTCTCATAGATATAAGGGTCCTATGTAATGATGGCCCCATAGATATAAGGGTCCTATGTAATGATGGTCCCATAGATATAAGGGTCCTATGTAATGATGGCCCCATAGATATAAGGGTCCTATGTAATGATGGCCCCATAGATATAAGGGTCCTATGTAATGATGGTCCCATAGATATAAGGGTCCTATGTAATGATGGCCCCATAGATATAAGGGTCCTATGTAATGATGGCCCCATAGATATAAGGGTCCTATGTAATGATGGTCCCATAGATGTAAGGGTCCTATGTAATGATGGCCCCATAGATATAAGGGTCTTATGTAATGATGGCCTCATAGATATAAGGGTCCTATGTAATGATGGTCCCATAGATGTAAGGGTCCTATGTAATGATGGCCCCATAGATATAAGGGTCTTATGTAATGATGGCCCCATAGATATAAGGGTCCTATGTAATGATGGTCCCATAGATATAAGGGTCCTATGTAATGATGGTCTCATAGATATAAGGGTCCTATGTAATGATGGCCCCATAGATATAAGGGTCCTATGTAATGATGGTCCCATAGATATAAGGGTCCTATGTAATGATGGTCCCATAGATATAAGGGTCCTATGTAATAATGGTCCCATAGATATAAGGGTCCTATGTAATGATGGTCCCATAGATATAAGGGTCCTATGTAATGTGGCCCCATAGATATAAGGGTCCTATGTAATAATGGTCCCATAGATATAAGGGTCCTATGTAATAATGGCCCCATAGATATAAGGGTCCTATGTAATGATGGTCCCATAGATATAAGGGTCCTATGTAATGATGGTCCCATAGATATAAGGGTCCTATGTAATGATGGTCCCATAGATATAAGGGTCCTATGTAATAATGGCCCCATAGATATAATGGTCCTATGTAATGTGGTGGTACCACATATGATTATTTTTATTTTTTGATCACATTATTTTATTTTAAGAAAAGGAAAAAGGGGAGGGGATTCAAAATATTATTAGGGAAGGGGTTAACTCACTTTTATGAACTTTTATTTTTACACTTTGTACTTTATTTTTAGTCCCGTTAGGGGCTATAACATGTAATCTTTGGATTGAATACACTGTACAGTGATGCGCTTTTGCTCAGCATTGATTGGTGTTATCTGTGCTCTGCTGCTTTAGCCTGTTATGGCTGTCCAGAGCTTCAGAGCATTGATCCGACAGCGAGGAGGCAGGTAAGGGCCCTCCCGCCATCCTCCCAGCTCATTGGAATCTGCAATTTCGCGGAACCGGTAAAGGGGTACTCCGGTGGAAAACATTTTTTTTTTTTTAAATAAACTGGTGCAAAAAAATTGAACAGATTTGTAAGTTACTTCTATTAAAAATCTTAATCCTTCCAGTATTTATTAGCTGCTGAATACTACAGATGAAATGCTTTTCTTTTTTTATTTCTTTTCTCTCTGTCCACAGTGCTCTCTGCTGACACCTCTGTTCATTTTAGGAACTGTCCAGATCAGGAGAAAATCCCTATAGCAAACCTATGTTGCTCTGGACAGTTCCTGGCACTGTCAGAAGTGTCAGCAGAGAGCACTGTGGACAGACAGAAAATAAATCCAAAAAGAAAAGAATTTCCCCTGTAGTATTCATAGTATTCAGCAGCTAATAAGTACTGGAAGGATTAAGATTTTTTTTTTTATAGAAGTAATATACAAATCTGTTTAACTTTCTGGCCCCAGTTGATTTAAAAGAAAATGTTTTCAAGTGGAGTACCCCTTTAACTGCAGCAGCATCAGATTAAGGCAGTGTTCCCCAACCAGGGTGCCTCCAGCTGTTGGCTGTTTGGTCAAAAAGTTTTAGGCGTAACTCCTGCATTAACTCCTGCATTTAGTTTTGTCTGCATCATCTAAATAGTTAATGCCAGGCATCAGCACGATCGGCGATGTCTGGCATTAACCATGGGTCCTGACTGCTGATAGCAACCGGGACCCACTGGGTATGAAGCATGCTCAGCTCATGAGTACCCTCCAAACTACGGCAATGCCCATGGTCCTTAAGGGGTTAAATAAAACAATCACCCATGACATATAGCTTCCTAATATAGTGTTATCACTTATTGTACTGCTTTCAGCATGTTCTTGCTTGAAATAACCCGGACAGGAAGTTATGCAGTCCTCTCTTTATCAGTGTGGTGTTGTCTCAGCAATTCCCCGTCTCCTTCCTCTGTCCTGACAGGAAGTTTAGCAGTCCTCTCATTGCCAGTGTGGTGTTGTCTCTGCAGCTCCACGGCTCTTCCTCCCAAGATGACGCAGGATGCATGATTGGATTTTATCTCTGAGCTCTAGCCCTACCCCCTGAGTGATGTCATCACCTCTGACCAACCCCTACAGATTTATCACCATCTCCCTTTCATATACACATATATAACTTTATTGGGACACTTGGAGAAAAATGAGGTGTGGTTACAGCATGCTGCATTGTGCTGAACAATACCACAGAGGAGCAGACAGGGAATGGCTACAGCAGGTGCTGCTAACTCACTGTCTGATAGACTGCTGTGAAATGAGATGCTCTGAAACAGCTCTGGGCATGGAACTGGCAGAGGTGGTTAGGGGAGTAGGGACGGCGGGTGGTTGTCTGTGATAAAGAGCTGGGGAAAGCAATTCATTCTGGGAATTGTAGTACTGACCAACTGCTAAACCAAATGCAAGAACAAGACTCCCAAAATAAATGGATTTTGGTGGTTTTAGAACTGGTGCAGAAAGGTAAGCAATGCTATATATGCATTGTGTTGCATTTTTTTTAACCTGTAGTCTGAGTACCCCTTTAACCCCTTAAGGACACAGCCAATTTAATTTTTGCGTTTTTGTTTTTTCCTCCTCGCCTTCTTAAATTCATAACTCTTTTATATTTCCATTCACAGACCCATTTGGGGGCTTGTAATGACATCACTCAGTTTACCCTAAAATGTGTGGTAAACCCCAAAAATGTTTTTTTGTGTAAGGAAAATTTAAACAAAAATCATAATTTAGCTAAATTTGCTTTGTTTTCATGCTGTACACTGTATGGTAAAGTGTTCAGGGCTATGCAAAGGGCATAGCACTGATCAGTATTATCGGTGATCTTCTGCTCTGGTCTGCTGGAAGGCAGATCAGTGCAGAAGACCCCGGGAGAAGGACGGAGGCAGGTGAGGGGACCTCCGTCCACCATCTTGGCTGATCCCTGCGGCAGTGCCGCGGGCGATCAGATCAGCCATTTTATGTGCCGCACTGCCACAGATGCCGTGATCTGTATTGATCATGGCATCTGAGGGGTTAATGGCAGAAATCAACATCAGCCGCCGGGACCCACCACGAATGAAGCGAAGGCAGCTCCTGTAAATGTACAGCTATGCAGCGCCGTACATTTATGGCACTTGTCCTTAAGGGGTTAAAGGGGTACTCCACCCCTAGACCAAAAGCATAGGGGATAAGATGTCTGATCGTAGGGGGCCTGCCGCTGGGACCCCATTGTGATCTCCGTGCAGCCCCTGCATTCTATACGGGGCCTCTTCTCCAGTCTTGGAAAGCGCTTTGTTTCGGGGACGTGACTCAACACCACGCCCCTTGTGACGTCATGAGGGGGGCGTGGTCTTAAGTCTCGTCTCCAGTCCCGGAAACAAAGAGCTTTCCAGGACTGGACTTACGCCACATTTTACTTTCTTCTTCCTTTGTAAATAAAGTCTGTGATTTTCTGATCACGCTTTGGCGCAGTTCACATTATATCCCGGTTCTGTATTTGGGGATGTTTCTCTCTCTCTGTGGGGCCCGGGTCCACGCTGCGGAGCTGGAAGCGTCTTGTGAAGATCATATCGCCTGCAGGAATTCTTCTTTCTGACCCCGATCTGCCATTATTCCTCCAAAACAACGAGAGACGTTTTGTCTCGCCGTCCGGCTAATTGTAACGAGCAGCTCGCCCTCGCCATGAAGATGGAAAAAAGGAGGAAAGAAGAAAAAATCACCCGGTAATTTACATTATTTTAAAAGTCAAATGTTACATGAGAGGATTCGCTGCTTAAAAAGAAAAAATGCGATATGCAAATTACTGAAGAACTCGTCCGGCGCCGAATCCTCAACCATCACCGGCTCTGAAATCACCGGCCAATTAACCGACCGAACAAAGAGAATCTCAGCTGAATTATGATAAAATGTTCATTTAAAGCTGGATAAGTTATCAGTGAATGTATCAAAGAGAGAAACTTATAATAAAAACAGATCAATTATCATTAGAGGGCGGGGTCAGCAGAGTTATCTCATTATCATAAGCGGGCGGGGTCAGCAGAGTTATCTCATTATCATTAGAGGGCGGGGTCAGCAGAGGCATCTCATTATCATAAGTGGGCGGGGTCAGTAGAGTCATCTTATTATCATTAGAGGGCGGGGTCAGCAGAGTTATCTCATTATCATTAGAGGACGGGGTCAGCAGAGTCATCTCATTATCATTAGAGGGCGGGGTCAGTAGAGTCATCTCATAATCATTAGAGGGTGGGATCAGCAGAGTTATCTCATTATCATTAGAGGGCGGGGTCAGCAGAGGCATCTCATTATCATTAGAGGGCGGGGTCAGCAGAGTCATCTCATTATCATTAGAGGGCGGGGTCAGCAGAGGCATCTCATTATCATTAGAGGGCGGGGTCAGCAGAGGCATCTCATTATCATAAGTGGGCGGGGTCAGTAGAGTCATCTTATTATCATTAGAGGGCGGGGTCAGCAGAGTTATCTCATTATCATTAGAGGGCGGGGTCAGCAGAGACATCGCATTATCATAAGCGGGCGGGGTCAGCAGAGTTATCTCATTATCATTAGAGGGCGGGGTCAGCAGAGTAATCTCATTATCATTAGAGGGCGGGGTCAGCAGAGTCATCTCATTATCATTAGAGGGGGCGGGTCAGCAGAGTCATCTCATTATCATTAGAGGACGGGGTCAGTAGAGTCATCTCAATATCATTAGAGGGCGGGGTCAGCAGAGTCATCTCATTATCATTAGAGGGCGGGGTCAGCAGAGTCATCTCAATATCATTAGAGGACGGGGTCAGCAGAGTCATCTCATCATCATTAGAGGGGGCGGGTCAGCAGAGTCATCTCAATATCATTAGAGGACGGGGTCAGCAGAGTCATCTCATCATCATTAGAGGGGGCGGGTCAGCAGAGTCATCTCAATATCATTAGAGGGCGGGGTCAGCAGAGTCATCTCATTATCATTAGAGGACGGGGTCAGTAGAGTCATCTCAATATCATTAGAGGGCGGGGTCAGCAGAGTCATCTCATTATCATTAGAGGGCGGGGTCAGCAGAGTCATCTCATCATCATTAGAGGGGGCGGGTCAGCAGAGTCATCTCATTATCATTAGAGGGCAGGGTCAGCAGAGTCATCTCATTATCATAAGTGGGCGGGGTCAGTAGAGTCATCTTATTATCATTAGAGGGCGGGGTCAGCAGAGTTATCTCATTATCATTAGAGGGCGGGGTCAGCAGAGGCATCGCATTATCATAAGCGGGCGGGGTCAGCAGAGTTATCTCATTATCATTAGAGGGCGGGGTCAGCAGAGTAATCTCATTATCATTATAGGGCGGGGTCAGCAGAGTCATCTCATTATCATTAGAGGGGGCGGGTCAGCAGAGTCATCTCATTATCATTAGAGGACGGGGTCAGTAGAGTCATCTCAATATCATTAGAGGGCGGGGTCAGCAGAGTCATCTCATTATCATTAGAGGGCGGGGTCAGTAGAGTCATCTAATTATCATTAGAGGGCGGGGTCAGCAGAGTCATCTCATTATCATTAGAGGGTGGGGTCAGACGAGTCATCTCATCATCATTAGAGGGGGCGGGGTTATCATGTTGATGTTGATTAACTTCCCAATGTCTTAGTTTTGAGTTACATATTTTTTTCTCCATTCATGTCTAAAGCTAAGTTTAGAATTCTCATGGTCTCATTACGTCGCGGGAGATCAGATGATAATCATGTTGTCAGATCTAAACGATCACATTTGACAAGGGGTGGAGCTAAATTGATACATGTTTCCATGGCAACCATTTGATTTCAAGGAGATGAAGAAATACTAAAGTATTGACAGATCTTCTTAACTTTCTTTGTAGCTTTAAAGGGAACCTGTAACTAGTTTCATGCTGCCCGAACCCCCTAGGATGTACTCTGATTTGGCACTCCCCGGCCCTGATTGACAGATCTCTTCCGAGAAGCGCCCGCACTCTGGAGCCTTGACCTGCACTTCCTTTCATGAGCAGAAGAAATATTTTTTTGCTACTTTGTTGAAGGATGAAGCGATATCCGCGGACGTTAATTCCATCTACAAAGTTCATTTAAGTTAATTAATCCTGGAATAAAAGGAAAAGCGCAGGAAAGTTCATTAAATCGGTGCCGGATGGCAGGGAACATGAATGCTAATTGGTCTTTTATGTTCTATACAAGATACAAATGGTAACATGATGGTTCTTCCTCTGTGCACCTGACAGAAACCCGGCGGAGCAGAGACACGAAGCGGCGGATAAGAATCTCCTCCTGTAATGAGATGCTGCCCCCCCCCCCCACATATATGAATCCCCATGGACTGGAGAGGAGGGGCCAAGTCTGGTAAAGACGAGCGTCTCACTGGATAAGCGGCTCCAGCAGGACAAGGGAATTTCTCTAGTTAAAACTCTGCGCAGAAAGGCTTTTATTTTAAAAGAAAGGATTTTTTTGGCTTCTATAGTGCAGCATAGATTGTTATTAGAGAATAATGTAGAGGTTCTTGCTTTTGCCTTCTGCTTACCTGTTTTAGCTGATGTGGCAGGTATGAGATATTGTTCATGTTGGTTTGCAATTTCCTCAATCCAGTGATTCTGAAACACATTTTTACCGTTATTTGCACAATGGAAGAAAAAAAAAATAAATCTATTTTTTGCCACGATGTTGGAAACAGAAAACAAAAGCAGCAAACAATGTAATGTGTGAACACAGTCTCAGAGGAGGTGTATAACCACTCTGTATCCTGATCCCATAGAGATAGCAGCAGTATACAGATAGAGCTGGAGGGGAGGTGTATAACTACTCTATATCCTGATCCCATAGAGATAGCAGCAGTATACAGATAGAGCTGGAGGGGAGGTGTATAACTACTCTATATCCTGATCCCATAGAGATAGCAGCAGTATACAGACAGAGCTGGAGGGGAGGTGTATAACTACTCTATATCCTGATCCCATAGAGATAGCAGCAGCAGTAAACAGAGCTGGAGGGGATGTGTATAACTACTATATACCCTGATCCCATAGAAATAGAAACAGCAGTATACAGATAGAGCTGGGGGATATGTATAACTACTATATATCTTGATCCCATAGAGATAACAGCAGTATACAGATAGAGGTGGAGGGGATATGTATAACTACTATATATCTTGATCCCATAGAGATAGCAGCAGTATACAGATAGAGGTGGAGGGGAGGTGTATAACTACTATATATCCTGATCCCATAGAGATAGCATCAGTATACAGATAGAGGTGGAGGGGAGGTGTATAACTACTATATATCCTGACCACATAGACACAGCAGCAGCAGTATACAGATAGAGCTGGGGGATATGTATAACTACAATATATACATGTTTGCTACAATCCAAAATCAGCTTGTGAAGAGCTGCTCAGTATTGTAAACACTGCAATATAATATAAAGATTACAGGATATAAAGAATCAGCCATTATGTTACCCCCCCCTGTCTAATATTGTGTAGTTCCCTTGTGATAAGATCCCCAAGGCCCGGAGGCCATAGACCTGTGATGTAAGATGTGAGCGGCGGCCTCCATGGATGGGACATCCCACAGATCATCAGATTGTTTGCTGTACATTATGCTGGAATAAAGGTGTTTCCTGACGTTTAATCTGACCGCTTTCTTTTTCTCATTGCTGGATCTGTCTGGAAAATGATCGTACGAGAGCACCGAATTATTGCATATATTTATGTGACTGCATTATTGGGACGACAATGTCCACACGGTCCTAGTGCCGACTGATCCAGTAAGTGCTGGCCGCATTCGGGATCTGTTGTGTGAACACGGCCTTATAGTCGTGGTAAACACTGAGATTTCTTGCTGAGATGATGACGGATCTTTCCCTAAGGCAGCAGTGTGAGGCGTCATCAGGGGAATCGTAAGATTTCATCCTCTTGACACATGATGAGACGTTTTATGTATTTTTGGGGAATTCTTTAGAGATTCTGCTGATCCTCATTCTCCATCGTGTGTTTTAAAAGTTTTGCTCAAAAACAAAAACTGCAGAGTAGGTAGAAAAATCTGAGTTTAGCCGCAAAACGAAGCCACAGCTTTCCATCTAGTTTGTCAGGAGTGTTGAGGAGGCGTCCCCTGTGAGGTAGAGAGGTGCGCGTTGTCATTTTACCGTATCAGAATCCACGACAGCTCCTGTGATTCCTTGCGGGGGAGGGGAGGCGTCTGGGGATTGGGGTCTCACTTTCTGATGGGAAAAGCTGAGGGAATTGATTCTGAAGCTCGACATAAACTTTATTGATCAGCAGAAAGCTTTTAAATTTCAGGAGCTACGAGCGGCATGAGGCCCCGCATGCCGCTCTATGTCATATCCAGCGAAATTGGCAGAACCATTTGACTTAATTATCAGCAAAAACTCCGGAGTATTCTTTATCGATTGTAGATGATTGATATAACAGAAAAATAAAGAATCCTGTAGGTCCGTGGTGGTCACCACTCACTGTTCATTGTGTTTTCTACGAGCAACGTGGTCGAATGACTTTTCCCTCCTATGAGTCCTTGAGGCGTCCTCTTCTGTCTGGGTGTGGAAATCATATTCCTCCTTGCTGGGTGACCACCAATTTGGCTGCCATTATTGGTCCTATATGGGATCTTACCCTGCTTTCCAAGATGCCTGAATAGCAAATCTACCTACAGCGTTACCTTATACTCCATGCAGAGAAGTGGGACATTGCATTCTACTTACTGATTTAAGCATCACCATGAAGACCACCAAAATACCACAAAGACCACAGAGATACCATGAAGACCACAGAGAAACCATGAAGACCCCAGAGATACCATGAAGACCACAGAGATACCATGAAGACCAAAGAGATGCCATGAAGACCACAGAGATACCATGAAGACCACAGAAATACCATGAAGACCACAGAAATACCATGAAGACTATAGAGACACCATAAAGACAACAGAGATACCATGAAGACCCCAGAGACACCATGAAGACCACAGAGATACAATGAAGACCACAGAGATACTATGAAGACCACAGAGACACCATGAAGACCACAGAGACACCATGAAGACCACAGAAATACCACAAAGACCACAGAAATACCACAAAGACCACAGAGATACAACGAAGACCACAGAAATACCATGAAGTCCACAGAGATACCACGAAGACCACAGAGATACTATGAAGTCCACAGAGATACCATGAATACCACAGAGATACTATGAAGACTATAAAGACACTATGAAGTCCACAGAGATACCATGAAGACCACATTGATACCATGAAGACCACATTGATACCATGAAGACTATAGAGACACTATGAAGTCCACAGAGAAACCATGAAGACCACAGAGATACCATGAAATCCACAGAGACACCATGAAGACCACAGAAATATCATGAAGTCCACAGAGATATCATGAAGACCACATTGATACCATGAAGACCACAGAGACACCATGAAGACCACAGAGATACTATGAAGACCACATTGATACCATGAAGACTTTAGAGACACCATGAAGTCTACAGAGATACCATGAAGTCCACAGAGATATCATGAAGTCCACAGAGATACCATGAAGACCACAAAGATACCATGAAGTCCACAGAGATACCATGAAGTCCACAGAGATACTACGAAAACTTTAGAGACATTATGAAGTCCACAGAGATACCATGAATACCACATTGATACCATGAAGACCACAGAGACACCATGAAGTCCACAGAGATACCATGAAGACCACAGAGATGCCATGAAGTCCACAGAGATACTATGAAGACTATGGGGGATATTTATCAAATGATTTAGACTGTTTTTTCCTGTCTTGATTTGTCACACAGAAAGTCGCAGTCTAAATATGTGCAAATATTTTGCGATTTTTGCTCTGGAGGATTTTTAGAACATGATGCATTCTAGTCTATTTTAGATGGAAATGCATTGGAAAATGCATTGGTGCTGAATTACTTTTCAGGGACAATTCCCATCGGCTGAAAGTACGCCGAAATGTCAGACTATGTTGGAGCAGGTTTAAATACAGTCTGAAGCATAGATCACAAAGTCTTTGTGTAGAATTTATCGAGAGCCGCGCACCTTTTGATAAATTATGCGCACAATAGACCAGCCAAACACTCTCTAGTTTGGTCTATATTGATGCGGGACATAGACAACTTTGATAAATATCCCCCTATAGGTCCACAGAGATACCATGAAAACCACATTGATACCATGAGACACTATAGAGACACTATGAAGTCCACAGAGATACCATGAAGACTATAGAGATACCATGAAGACTATAGAGATACCATGAAGAACACCAAGATACCAAGAAGACCTCAGAGATACCGTAAAGACCACAGAGATACTATGAAGACCATAGGGAAACCATGAAGACCACAGAGATATCATGAAGACTACAGAGATACCAAGAAGACCTCAGAGATACCATGAAGACCACAGAGATACCATGAAAACCACAGAGATACCATGAAGACTAGAGAGATACCATGAAGACCACAGAAATACCAAGAAGACCTCAAAGATACCACGAAGACCACAGAAATACCATGAAGACCATAGGGAAACCATGAAGACCACAGAGATACCATGAAGACTACAGAGATATCATGAAGACCACAGAGATACCATGAAAACCACAGAAATACCATGAAGACTACAGAGATACCATGAAGACCACATTAATACCAAGAAGACCTCAGAGATACCATGAAAACCACAGAAATACCATGAAGACCACAGAGATACCATGAAGACCACAGAGATACCATGAAGACTATAGAGCCACTATGAAGTCCACAGAAATATCATGAAGTCCACAGACATACCATGAAGACCACAGAGATACCATGAAGACTATAGAGACACTATGAAGTCCACAGAAATATCATGAAGTCCACAGAGATACTATGAAGACTATAGAGAGACTATGAAGACCACAGAAATACCATGATGCAAGTCATGAGGCCATGGTGGTCTCATTCCACTTCTGTCACTGGGAAGTTCTATTGATCATTTGTCTGTACTCCTCTTGCCTACAACCATTCTGTAGCAGAGCGTGTCCTGTTGTTCAATAAAAGGATCTAGTTCTTAAATTAAGGGGGACCACAAGACTGGAGTCGTGACAGGAGAAACTATCTGACATAATTGCAGTGTCCTGCTTCTACTGAGTACACCACCGTCATACATTCTAAAATATAGAATTGCATTTTTTTTTTATGTTGCAAAACTCTACTGTTCCACCATGTTTTTGGCAGGTGGTGAAGAGTTAATTCCATTTACGACACACATATATAGACACAGTATTCAGCTTTAGGTACTGTGTACTGCCATCAACTGGTAGCAATAGGTGAAGAGTTCAGGAATGGGAGGAGTCAGAGGGATTCAGTGAATGGGAGGAGTCAGAGGAATTCAGTCAATGGGAGGAGTCAGAGGGATTCAGTCAATGGGAGGAGTCAGAGGGATTAGTTCTCTTTAAATAACAACTTTGCTGGAACACATAGGGGGCACCTGCAAATTTGTGTGCACAGTGAGTTTTACTTTGCACATTCACTTGTTCCATAATTTACATCTAATTTTGTGCTGTTTTTATGCTGTCTGTGCTGGCTTCATTATTTTTCTTGCACTGGTATTTGTGCTTCATTTTTATTTTATGTACTTTTTGCGTAAATGTTGTCCAATGACCGACTGGCATAGGAATGTATGTGAGTTTTTTTTTACCCTTTTCGTGATGTCCGGAGGCTTCCTGCCATGTGTGCGAATTTACAAAGTGACGCATGCAACATAATAGATAGAATAAATTAACTTTCGGATTGCACAATAATCTGCGCTAATGATGAACTCTCCATATGGCCATGAAATGAGTCTTCAGAGGAGTCAGAGTAAGTAACATCCAGAGCTAAAACTACTGAGACCGGAGGAGCACCTAAAACAATGCTTCCCAATCAGGGTGCCTTCAGCTGTTGCAAAGCTACAACTCCTAGCATACCCAGACATAGAAGAAAACAAACAAAAAAAAAAAATTATAATCATCTTCCTTAGTCCTGCGCTGTCACCACTATGGTGTGTGGATCCTCTGGAGGAAGCAGACAAGCTTACAGATTGCAGGTCCTCAGCCCAGGCTTTCTCTCTTTCTCCTTCACATATCACTGATAAGAACATTTCATAACAGGGCTCATTTGAGTCAGTGTATGTTTTACTCCAGACTATATAGGAGCTGTAGAGGGAGATTATACTGGATCCAGACAAATCAGCACAAAGCATTGCCCACTAAGCCACCTAAGGGGGCAGGTGAGGGGATTACATTCAGGAGGCAGCACTGTGTACATACAATAGTTAGAACACAAGGGACACCTATCTGTGCACATGTAAATATTTTTTTATTTGAAGTTACTCTCCAGAATAAGAGCAGAGAATGTGGCTAGAAAGAGGATGAAAAATATGAATGGAGTACAGTGGTCCCTCAACATATGAAGGTAATCCGTTCCAAATGGACCATCGTTTGTTGAAACCATCGTATGTTGAGGGATCCGTGCAATGTAAAGTATAGGACAATGGTCTACAACTGGCGAACCTCCAGATGTTGCAAAACTACAACACCCAGCATGCCCGGACAGCCAACGGCTGTCCGGGCATGCTGGGAGTTGTAGCTTTGCAACATCTAGAGGGCCACAGATTGAAGACCATTGGTATTGGAGGTTATACTCACCTGTCCCCGTTACTCTGGACCGTCACCGCTCGTCACCGCTGCCCTGGATGTTGCCTTCCATCACTGTCGCCGCGTCCCCGAGGTGTCCCCGACGCTCCGGCAAGGCCTCTGCTTCCCCGGCATCCTCGCTCTCCGTCGCTGCCATCACATCGCTACTCATGCCGCTCCTATTGGATGACGGGACGGCGTGCGCAGCGACGTGATGACGACGATGGAGAGCGCCGACGATGCAGGGGATCCTGAAGAGGACGCGCCGGAGCCCCGAGGACAGGTAAGTGATCGTCAGCGGACCACACGGGGCACCGTAAACGGCTATCCGGTGGCAGCTGAAGCAGTCTGCGCTGCAGGATAGACGTTTATGCGATGGCCCCGACATACAAAAGCATCGTATGTTGATGCTGCCTTCATCATGTGATGGACTCAGAGTGATCGTATGTTGAAATGATTGTATGTCGGGGCCATCGTAGATCGGGGGTCACTGTATATGCACCTATGTGAAGTAACGCAGTTCTGGGAGAGGCTCCTGTGAAGCGAACAGGGACCCGACACTAATCCCATACTGTTATATATTGCATACACTTTTATTTCCTATTGTGTAACCTGGTTTGTGGAGTGTAACCACAAAGCTTACGTGCCTCAATTAGGAACAGACAATGTATCAAAACTGCACCAGTAGCTAATGCATTAGTTTTGTAGCAATGTATGGGATGGGGGGAGATATATCTGTAGTGATGGAGGGAATAGTACAAATCTATAATATCCGCACACAAGGGACGCGTATTAATGAACGCAGCTTCTCGGATTTGTTCCATAGGCCGTGATAGAAGCCGAGATAATGATCTGGATAAGAATAATGAACAAGGTCACAGTTTAACTGATAGGATCTAAATTCAATTACAGATTTGGTGTTGAAAGCTCCGGAGTCTAAGCTGCCGCCGCCGTCGCCTCCGAAAATCATGGGAAATATAAAAAAAAAAAAAGATACATTTCTATTGGGCAGATTCTTCTGATCGATCGTCTTTATTAGCCTCAGGTTTGGGTTTAATGTTACATTTTGTTACGTGTTATCTCGTTGACGGCGCCGGCGGATCATCGCATCGCGCTAATTAACTTCACAGATCCTCGCAGCTTCCGTGTTCTCACCGCAGAGAGGTTACAAGTTGCTTCGCTTCTGATGCTATCACTGAGACCAAGATCCAAATATCAATTAACGAAAGGCGAACGCCTGACACTCGCCCAACGTACAGGCAAGAGGCTGCAGCAATGGAGGATTTGGGCTTCATCTGTTCACTGTAGATTAACAGAAAGCAAAGTGATAAAGAGAAAAGACACAGCAGAGGTGATACTGGGGGCCATGATCCATGGTGGGCAGTGGTACCTGAAGATTCAAGGTGTGGGCAATGGTACCTGTCAGGTGGTCTCTAGAGGTCGGTACTCCAGTCCCTGGTAGTCAGTGGATCAGTCTCTGGTGGTGAGTGGTAAATACAGATTCCAGTGAATGGCGGTCAATGGTCTAGTCTCTGGTGGTCAGTGGTCCAGTTTCTGGGGGTCAGAGGCCTAAGCAGCATCCATTCCTGGTGGTCAATGATCTTAGGAGCATTCAGTCCTGGTGGTCAGTGGTGTAAGCATCATCCATTTCTGGTAATTGGTAAATGCAGATTACAATGCCTGGTGATCAGTGGTCCAGATTCTGATGGTCAGAGGTGTAAGGAGCATCCAGTCCTGATGGTCAGTGGGGTAAGTAGCATCTAGTCATGGATGTCAGTGGTCTTGATTCTCGTGATCAGTGATTTAGTCCCTGGTAGTAAGTAAAGTGGTACAAGCAGATTTCAGTGTCAGGTAGTCCCTTTAGGTCAGTGGTCCAGACCCTGGTGGTCAGTGATTTAAAGGGGTGCTCTGCCCCTAGACATCTTATCCCCTATCCAAAGGATAGAGTATAAGATGTCTGATCTCCCTGCTGCACCCGGCGTTCGTTTAGAGCATCGGGTGCAGTGCAGTTGGCTCGTGATGTCACGGCCACGCCACGCTCATGGCATCAAAGCCACGCCCACTCCATGCTTGTCTATGGGGAGGGGTCGTAACCGTGATGTCACGAGCCTCCGCCCCACATTGCCAGTCATCCGACACGCAAGTTTGCTCTGTGCACCGGATGTTTGGGGTGCCGCAGCCGAGATCGCGAGGGGCCCCAGCGGCGGGACCCCGCGATCAGACATCTTATTTCTTATCCTTTGGATAGGAGATAAGATGTCTAGGGGCGGAGTACCCCTTTAAGGAGCATCAAACCCTGGTGGTCACAGATCTAAGTAGCATTCAATCCTGGTGATAAGTGGTAAATGCAATTTCCAGTCCCTGGTCGTCAGTAGGACATGCACTATTAAATGACTAGTAGCTAGTATACTGATCTGTAATCTATTGAACAAAGTATGGTGCATGCTTTGAAAAAATTCACTGGGTCTGCTTAGTTCTGTGTGAGCAGAAAGGACAGAAACAGAAAGACAAAACAAGGAAGGGGTTACACTAAACACTTAACTGATGCTGCTGTTTGTGGGGATGATGATAAGCCTGTAGATGAAAGGGGTACGGGGATTACATTCAGGAGGTAGCACTGTGTGCATACAATAGTAAGAAGACAAGAGACAGCTGCACCATGATCGGAGATAAAAGCAATGACCTCACCAGCAGAATAGTGAGTACAGCTCTGGAGTATAATACAGGATATAACTCAGGATCAGTACAGGATAAGTAATGTAATGTATGTACACAGTGATCTCACCAGCAGAATAGTGAGTGCAGCTTTGGAGTATAATACAGGGTATAACTCAGGATCAGTACAGGATAAGTAATGTAATGTATGTACACATGACCTCACCAGCAGAATAGTGAGTATAGCTCTGGAGTATAATACAGGATATAACTCAGGATCAATACAGGATAAGTAATGTAATGTATATACACAGTGACCTCACCAGCAGAATAGTGAGTGCAGCTCTGGAGTATAATACAGGGTATAACTCAGGATCAGTACAGGATAAGTAATGTAATGTATGTACACAGTGATCTCACCAGCAGAATAGTGAGTGCAGCTCTTGAGTATAATACAGGGTATAACTCAGGATCAGTACAGGATAAGTAATGTATGTACACAGTGACCTCACCAGCAGAATAGTGAGTGCAGCTCTGTAGTATAATACAGGATATAACTCAGGATCAGTACAGGATAAGTAATGTAATGTATGTACACAGTGACCTCACCAGCAGAATAGTGAGTACAGCTCTGGAGTATAATACAGGATATAACTCAGGATCAGTACAGGATAAGTAATGTAATGTATGTACATAGTGACCTCACCAGCAGAATAGTGAGTACAGCTCTGGAGTATAATACAGGATATAACTCAGGATCAGTACAAGATAAGTAATATAATGCATGTACACAGTGACCTCACCAGCAGAATAGTGAGTACAGCTCTGGAGTCTGGCCACTAGAGGGAGCATCTTCCTGTTTGAGCTTCCTGTGAGCGTTTGGTGTGCTCGACCTTGAGAGTGATCCACCTCTCTCCCAGGGGCGACCTTCCTTTCCCCAGAGGGGGGGTTCGTTTCCTGGTATGAGCGAAGAGCGGAGAACCCCAACACCTGCCCCCCGAAGTAGGTCCGCGGGGGGCAGGGGGAGCCAGCGACCAGTTGCAGAGGGACCAGCATCAGGAACTGCACCAGAGGTCTCTGGGTTAAGGCGCTCTGCCAGGAGATGCAGCGATGTATCTCCAGCACCTCCTGAGCCCATGGAGACGAAGAGCAGCCGCAAGGCTGCTCCAACAAAAGGTACTACAGGTACTATGGACTGTGATACTCCTCCTGGAGCAAAGCCAAATGCCCATGGAGGTGTGGAGGAGGATTGGGCAATGCCCAGGGCCCAGGAGCCTGGAACCACCTATGGATCCCGTGTTGCAGAGATACTTCAGGGATATAAAGAAGCAAGGAGCAGCTTGTATAGGCTCCAGGAGGAGGTACAGGAGGCAAAAGCCTTAATGGAAACTGCGTCAAAACACCAGAAGGCTGAGCTGTCAGCAAGGATTAAACAGCTTAAAACCAGCATCAGCAATCTAAAGAAAAGGAAAACTTTTATTTTGGAGAACAGCGGGCCATTTAAAGAAAAGCTTCAGAATGAAGATCGCTTTGCAGAAAAGGAGAGGGAGAAGCAAAGAAAGCTGAGGGGGCTTCAGCCACGGGTGGAGGAGGAAGGAGACGTTGCGGAGGCCGATAATGTTGAGCCAAATCCACCCGGGGGTCTGCAACATCTCACCCCATACAGTGGGCTCCCTGCAGGGCAAGTGGCAATGTCATCTGGCTGCGGCCCTGGTGGTTCGGGGGATGAGAGTAGCACCAGTCACCAGGGAGGGGCGCTGATGGCCCAGATCCAGCTCCTGGAGTCCCCAGGTCGCCTCCAGGACTTCACGTTTGGACATGAGTTACCAGAGGAGGCACCTGGGGGAAGGAAAAAGAAGAAGTCAAAGAAGACCAAGCTCCAGGAGCAGGTAACATTTGTATATACCCCCCTCCCTGAACCCCCCGGACTGGCCGCAGGGTCAGCTCACTGTGTGAACCCCATTTCTCAGCCCAGCCTGAGTTCTGCTGTGGACTCAGTGCAGGAGAGTGGGGAGAGTATGGAGTCTAGTGTGGCGGTGAGCTCCATAGCTGTTTGCAGTAACAGTGGTGGAGCAGACAGTGTATCGGCTGTGAGGTCGGACAGTGATATTTGCCCAGCGATGGGCAGTAAGGGCTCTGGCACATTGGGTTGCTCCCTAACGGGAGGGGGGGGCGATTTTGTGCCAGAGTCGGCTGCGGGAGCTCCGGTGGCTCTGAGCGTTGGCACTGCTGTTCCTTTGGAGCAGCGGTGTCGTCGTGGAGGAGCTGCCGGGGCTAAGATGTCTTCGCCTCCCAGAAAGACTGGACTTAAACCCCTATTTTGTATTGGCGCCGCTGATCCAGATCAGCGGCGCCCAGGAGCAGGAAACTCCAGTACTGATGAGGCGGAGGGTACCAATAAAAACAGGGCTGGGGCCGCTAATAAGCAGGCTAGGCAGGCTTCCCGGTCCTTGTATAAGGGACCGGTGACCTGTCCTGTGGTGGTGGCTCCAGCTCTGGTACCCAGTGATGCTGATGGTACAAAATCTGCACCAGAACACACCGGTCCAGCCAGTATGAGTGAGAAAGTTAATGTAAAAGTGAATGAAGGAGTGAATGTATCTGTTAATAATTTGTCTGGGGCTTTGAATGGTGGTTTGGGCTGTAGCACGGGTGGAGGTATGGGGGGCACATTAGCTAAAACATGTGACAATGGTTTGGGTATGGATTATGTGGAGGAGGGTGGTGAAGGGGCGCAGATTAGTGGTGGGGATGTAGGGCCTGGTCCAGTTGCACCCCCAGCGGTGGCAGCACCGGTACGCAGCTACGCAAATGTCACCGCTGGGGGGAGGGGGGCACCTTCCTCGTCCTCTGGCTCTGGGGAGAGCAGTTTGCAGCAGCGTCTCCTGGGGGCCTTAAGGAGAGGGGAGAGATCGATCAATGTAGAGGGTAGGGAGGTTGATCTATCCTTCTGGATAGAGAGACATGGTCTTTCAGCCTTCCGAGAGGAGAGAGGGGGGGATAATGTGTGGTCCCTCCCTACAGCCGGGCCAGGTGGTCTCCGTAGGAATGTGGTCCGGCTGAGATGGAGAGGCAGTGATACATGTCCTCCAAGATCTAAAGTTGTTGAGCTTCTGCTGAAGTTGGGCTTTAAGGCAGCTGACATCTACGCCTTAATACATCCTTATGGTACCCCTGAGTTTGATATCAGCTTTGTTCGGCCGGAGGGGCTTGAGCTCTTCTGGTCGAATTATGAGCTGATAAAGAATGAACCCGGCTGGCGAGACTTTGCCATTCAGGCGGTGTCTCGCCAAAATAATGTCAAGAAAGTGACAGTTTTAACCCGTAACGAATCACTCTCTTGTATTGACATCATGACGTGGCTAGGTCGGTATGGAGAGGTGGTGGAGGTCCCAAAAAAGAACAGGGATGAATATGGCATCTGGTCAGGGGCCTGGACGTTTATGGTCAAACTGAGGCGTTCAGGAAACACAGTTACCCATATACCATCTGCGACCTTCCTCGGAAGAGATCGTATCCAGATCTTCTACCAGGGTCAGCCGAAGCTCTGTCACAGATGTGGTGACCCCACGCATTTTAGTGCCAATTGCACTGTGCAGAAGTGCACTCTGTGTGGGGAAATAGGTCATCTCGCTGCATCTTGTGCGGAGATTAGGTGTCACCTGTGTGGTGACTTAGGTCACCCATTCAGTCGCTGCCCTCGTTCTTTTGTCAACGCGGTTGTTGCCCCGGTGGGAGTAAGCCTTGAGGTGGATTCTGCTGGGGCGATGGCCGTCGGGGATGAAGGGGTGCAGGGGCCAGGGAAGAAAAGTAAGCAGAAGACGCCTGCCCAACTGAGGCGTCTCAAGAAGCGCCAAAGGGATAGGGAGATTCAGGACTCACAGGAGCATCAACCAACTGGGGTGACTCCTGATCCTGTCCCTGCGGCCAGTCTTACTGCTGAGGCCCTGGGGGATAGTGAACTGGATGAGGAGATTGGGAGGATCCACAAAGAGGGGGATGCCGTCTCCTCACTGTCCTCCCATGGTGAGAGCGCGGATGAGGACAGTGGGGGATGGGCAGAAACAAAGCGGGGTACTCGGAGGAATAAAAAAAGAGGAGATGTAATATCTTCTCCCACCCGCCAGATGCCAAAGGAAGGTACAACTGATCTCCCTCTGATTGGTCTCTCCAACCGGTTCCGAGCCCTCCGCGACATTTCCTCTTCGGAGGGGGAGGAGGCGGGGGGTGAGGTTCCGGATGTTGCGGGGGGGCTCACAGGAGACGCTGAGTCCTCTCTCCCTGGGGAATCTTTGTCTTCAGGGGGGGAGACTGGCCCAGAGTCAGGGGACGAGGAAAATGTATATAATGGGAAAATGGACACATCCATCTCACTAAAAAGGGGTAAACCATCATCTGATGAGGAGGGTGGTGGGGTGGATGGGAAGGATGGTGGGAAAAAGAAAGCTATCTAACTCAATCACCCTCGATGGCGGCACCCTCTCCGTTGACTCTGGCATCCATTAATGTTGCCAGCATTAAGTCAGATACAGCTCGATTTGCGGCCTATGATTTTTTTGCCCACATTAATGCTGATATTTTATTTTTGCAGGAGACCAGGCTAACAGATATGTCATCTATCTACAAGGCTAAAAGAGAGTGGAGGAATGGGCCCTCCTACTGGTCTCTTGGGGCCGAGCCGTATAGCGGAGTGGCGGTCCTTTTTACTTCAGCGGTAGAATGCCGACGGGTTATCGAGTTAGAAATGGGGAGGTGCCTGATCTTAGATGTCCTCATGAAGGGACAAGAACTTCGCCTTATTAACATCTACGGCCCACAGTCTAAGTGGGACCGGAAGTGTCTCTTTATGAGGATCAAGCCCTATCTTTTTACAAGTCGGCAGGTGGTCTTTGGAGGGGACTTCAATGCTGTCACGAGGCCCCAAGATAGGGGAGGTTCCAGAGACAAGCTGACTTATGATAGCGTCGCCCTTAATAGCATAGCAAGTGAGGCTCGCCTGGTGGATGTCCACATCCGGTACACCCCAGGCCACGCGGGATTCACCTATCATAGGGGTAGTTGTAGGTCTAGGATAGACAGGTTTTATTTGAAGGAGGAAGCCGTCTCTTCAGCAGTATCTGTTGTTGAGGTGGAGTTCTCCGATCACTGTTTAATTTTGTTTTCTCTGAATGTCACAGAGACCCCCCGGATGGGCAGAGGCTATTGGAAGCTGAATTCGTCTCTCTTGGAAGAAGCGGAGATAAGACAGTCCTTTGAGGATTTTCTTCAGAGCCAGGTACCATTGCTGGGCCTTTGTAGCAGTAAGTCAGAGTGGTGGGAGATCTTCAAGAAAAGGGTTGCGAGATTCTTCCGCCAGCTCTCGGGCCTCAGAAGCCTAAACAAGTACCGTTTGTACCAGGGCCTGAGGAAGAAACTTGAGAACCTTGTCTCGACTGGAGGTAGCCGAGAGGATATCTCCAGAGTGAAGTCCTTGTTGATGAAGTGCCAGTACGACAGACACGCATCTTTGGTTTTTGAGAGGGATTACGGGAAGTACCGCTCGCCCGACCCTTACAGAAACTGCAAGATGTCAGTGAATAGTAAAATAGTCTCAGGACTGATTGATAGTACGGGATCCTTGAAAAGGTCCAGATCAGGGATCCTGGAGGTCGTCAGATCCTTCTACTCGCACCTCTTGGGAAGGAAGGATCTAGATCGAGATAAGGTATCAGCTTTCTTGGCTGAAACCATCCCTGAACCAGGAGTAGACCCCTCTCTTGACATTTTGACAGAGATGATCCGGGAAGAGGAAGTCAGGATGGCGATTGATGGGCTTGCCCTCAAGAAGTCACCCGGTCCGGATGGCTTAACATCTGAGTTCTACAAGACCTTTAAGGACACTTTGGTTCCCCTCTTGACTGCGGTTTTTAATGAGTGTCTATCCTCGGGCACTCTGCCAAAGACAATGAGGAGGTCAGCGCTGATCATCTTGTCAAAGGGTAAAGACCCGTCCCACATTGAGAATTGGCGTCCCATAGCTCTTCTCAATGCGGACAGAAAGATTCTGGCAAAAGTGCTGTTTAACCGGCTGGTGGAGTTTGCACCCCGGCTCCTTTCGGGGGCTCAGCATTGCTCTGTTCCGGGCCGCAGTACATTTAGTGCTGTGCTCGGTGTCCGGGAGGCTGTGGAGCAGGGTAGGGCTGGCCACTGGAAGGGGTACTTGCTGTCCTTGGATCAGGCAAAAGCGTTTGATCGGGTTAACCATGAGTACCTCTGGTCTGTTCTTCTGAGATATGGCCTGCCGGGGGGGTTTGTTGATTGGCTTAAGACCTTGTATGCAGGGGCAGAGAGTTTCCCGCTTGTGAATGGTTGGATTGGTCGCTCCTTTGAGGTTGGGTCTGGTGTCCGTCAGGGTTGTCCTTTAAGCCCTTTGCTGTACGTGTTTGCAATTGATCCTTTCCTTAGGAGGATTGATTGTGGACCGTTGGCGGGGGTGAGAATGGACCTGGCGGTGCCGGATTCGGCTCTGAGGGCGGTAGCATATGCTGATGATGTCACTGTGTTTGTCTCCTCACAAGAGGAGGTCAGATGGGTGATGTCAGAGGTGGACCGCTACTCGGAGGCATCCGGGTCCAAGATCAACCAGGATAAGTGTGAGAGTCTCTGGCTGGGAGGGGGAGATCCTAGTTTTGATCTCCCGGACGCCCTTCCAGAGCCCCAGGAATCTTCAAAAGTTCTCGGCATTGAATTTGGCCAAGGGGATTACCCCAAACAAAACTGGGACAGCAGGCTTAAGATCGCCGCTCAGAAGGTGGATCAGTGGAAGGGTTGGTCTTTGACCCTCCGGGAAAGGGTTAACCTGATCAAAACATTCCTGCTCCCTTTGTTGATATATCTGGGCAGTGTATGTATGTTGCCAGAACCTCTCTGGACCCGGGTCTACAGTGTGTTCTTCCAGATGTTATGGGGGAATAGACTGAACCTAGTGAAGAGGGAGGTTACTTACCGTACAAGGAGACTAGGGGGGTTGTGTATGGTCAACCCTGTGGTGTTCCTAGTGAATACCTTTCTTAAGACCAATATAGCAAACCTCTGGTCAGAGAGGGCTCCTCCGTGGGTATCCTCCTGTAGGGGATGGTTTCGGCCTTTCTTCCAGGAATGGGAGACAGGAGGGCAAGTGAAGGATCTTCGCACACCACACGGACATCTCCCGGCTTATGCTACCCCGGTTCTGAAGGTTATTCGTCGGTGGGGTCTGGGGATGGGGGAGATTAGGACTCTGTCGAGGAAATTCCTTGACAAGAGGGTCCTGTCTTCTCATTTCCAGAGGCCATTGGCGCTCCAGGACTGCCCAAGTCGGGATCTGGAGGTGGGTTTAGAGCTTTTGAATTCTATCAGGATCCCCTTGAAGTTTTGGGACTTGACTTGGCGCTGCTTCCATGGGAAACTGTGTGTGAGGGACAATCTGAAGTGCAGGAGCTCTGATGACCGGGGATGTCCCCGCGAAGAGTGTGGAGGCATGCTGGAAAGCATGGAGCATTTTCTGCTTCATTGTCCCTTTAACACAGAGGTTTACAACAGGGTGGGCGCTTCCATTGGTTGGCCTCGGCTGGCCAGTCTCTCCTATGCGGAATGGGCCTATGGGGCATTCAGAAACCTTGGAGGCTGGGACCAGTGCACTTTATTCCTAGTCAGCTCAGTGGTCAGGTACTACACGTGGAACGCACGGTGTTTAGTGTCGACGCAGCGTAAAATCCTCCCTGTGGATGTGGTGGTTAGGAACATTCTCGGTGACCTGGTGAAGGTGCGTTCTCTGGAGTACGAGAGGCTGGGTGCTGGCAGGGCCTCTCGTCTATGGAGGGGCTCTGCCTTTAAAGTGCCTTAGCCTGTTGTCTCCCCCTGGTGGTGGGCTAATGCTGGCACATTAGTCTTTTTGTTTTGAGCAGTTGGTTTATGGTAATATAGGGCTTGCAGGCGCTGAACTTGAGCTTTAGGGGTTTGTTGTTTGGCTTATATTGTTATATGTATTTGTTATTGTATTTATTGTTGTAGTCTATTTGTATACTTATGTATTGTATATATTGTTAGTCTGTGTATATTTTATGTAATGTATATATTGTATATATTGTGTGATGCCACCTGGGGTTTGGGTTTAGTTTAGGTTGGGTGGTGGGTTAAAAAGGGGGGAGGGGGTTTGTATGGGACTTTTATATATACAGAAAATCCTGGACTGGTTCATGGACGTCTGGTAACATGTACTGGGGGCATGGGATGCGGGACCAGCTCAGGGCCAAAAAAAAAAAAAAAAAAAAAAAAAAAAAAAAAAAAAAAATGTGGTGTTATTTTGTTTGTGTTGGTTTTTATTATTTTGTATATATTATTATTGTTGTTGTTGTTATTCTTTTTGGTATATTACTGGTATTGGGTTTTTGGTATTGCAACTGGGCCAGGAAATTCACATTTAGTATTAGTGTATATAGTTTATTAGTATGGTATGGGTATAATGGGTATTATAGGAATATGTCTTTTGTAAATATTGTATATATTTGTTTGTGTGCAGGAATGAGTGTGGGGTGGACCGGTGTTGTATTTTATGCTATGGTGATGGTTTTATGATCATTATATTGATTATGTTCTGTCGGATATGATATGTTTATGTTTTGTAATTTTTTTATTGTTATGTTTGAAATTTTAATAAAAGATCTACAGGATATAACTCAGGATCAGTACAGGATAAGTAATGTAATGTATGTACATAGTGACCTCACCAGCAGAATAGTGAGTACAGCTCTGGAGTATAATACAGGATATAACTCAGGATCAGTACAGGATAAGTAATGTAATGTATGTACACAGTGACCTCACCAGCAGAATAGTGAGTACAGCTCTGGGGTATAATACAGGATATAACTCAGGATCAGTACAAGATAAGTAATGTAATGTATATACACAGTGACCTCACCAGCAGAATAGTGAGTGCAGCTCTGGAGTATAATACAGGGTATAACTCAGGATCAGTACAGGATAAGTAATGTAATGTATGTACACAGTGATCTCACCAGCAGAATAGTGAGTGCAGCTCTTGAGTATAATACAGGGTATAACTCAGGATCAGTACAGGATAAGTAATGTAATGTATGTACACAGTGATCTCACCAGCAGAATAGTGAGTGCAGCTCTTGAGTATAATACAGGATATAACTCAGGATCAGTACAAGATAAGTAATGTAATGTATGTACACAGTGATCTCACCAGCAGAATAGTGAGTACAGCTCTGGGGTATAATACAGGATATAACTCAGGATCAGTACAGGATAAGTAATGTAATGTATGTACACAGTGATCTCACCACCAGTGAATGCCGCTCAGTAACTTTGTATTCCTCCGGCTCTGACTATTTTCTGCAGTCAGGGTGTAAAATAGATGTAAATCTGGCAATTTGTTCAAATTTTACAAGTAAAATATCCATTTGCCTGGAATAAGTGATTTTATTGCAGCCCAAACCATTAATGTCCATTTTATCCCAGTGTAATAATGTCAGAAGGAATCTGTAATAATGTAGAAATATTCTGCCGTCCCCGCGTGTCTGCGAGCCCATATATATGGATATCCCCATCTCCCCTGAAGGGATATATGATTTCCCAAATGGGCTCTTGTGTGTTTTACAATTGTTGGATCTACGGCCGCTAACCGGTTCCTGCATCGGCGCCATAATGGATGGAACTAAGTGGACAACTTCATTCTATCTTCCCATAATTGTCCATCGGAATAGGATTCACCAGAATGTGCTTGAGACTGAGAGAAATCCGTCCGAAGTGCGAGAGACACAGAATATTTCCTCCGCCACATAATGAAACCTTGTTATAAAAGCGTTTACTGACGCCTGAGACATGAAGATGTTATAGTGGGTCCTTATGGTACAGACAGGTCTGACCGCCATATACCGCCATATACTGAGATAATCAATAACTAGGGAGATTTCATGATGGAATTTGCTTCATACCAAGAGGTAAAACCTAACCCTAAGAAGACATTTCATATGTGCTCCGTGTTAATATATAATAGGATATCTGACACCTAATAAAAGAAGTGGGGGATGGGAGATGAAAACTTCAAGCACGTATATAGGTATTATAATACTGCCCCTATTTACAAGAATATAACTACTAAAATACTGCTCCTATATACAAGAATATAACTACTATAATACTGCTCCTTTGTACAAGAATATATCTACTATAATACTGCTCCTATATACAAGAATATAACTACTATAATACTGCTCCTATATACAAGAATATAACTACTATAATACTGCTCCTATATACAAGAATATAACTACTATAATACTGCCTCCTATATACAAGAATATAACTACTATAATACTGCTCCTATATACAAGAATATAACTACTATAATACTGCCCCTATATACAAGAATATAACTACTATTGTACTGCTCCTATATACAAGAATATAACTACTATAATACTGCTCCTATATACAAGAATATAACTACTATAATACTGCTCCTATATACAAGAATATAACTACTATAATACTGCCCCTATATACAAGAATATAACTATTATAATACTGCCCCTATATACAAGAATATAACTACTATAATACTGCTCCTATACACAAGAATATAACTACTATAATACTGCCCCTATATACAAGAATATAACTATTATAATACTGCCCCTATATACAAGAATATAACTATTATAATACTGCTCCTATATACAAGAATATAACTACTATAATACTGCTCCTATATACAAGAATATAACTACTATAATACTGCCCCTATATACAAGAATATAACTACTATTATACTGCTCCTATATACAAGAATATAACTACTATAATACTGCTCCTATATACAAGAATATAACTACTAAAATACTGCTCCTATATACAAGAATATAACTACTATAATACTGCTCCTTTGTACAAGAATATAACTACTATAATACTGCCCCTATATACAAGAATATAACTATTATAATACTGCCCCTATATACAAGAATATAACTATTATAATACTGCTCCTATATACAAGAATATAACTACTATAATACTGCTCCTATATACAAGAATATAACTACTATAATACTGCCCCTATATACAAGAATATAACTACTATAATACTGCTCCTATATACAAGAATATAACTACTATAATACTGCTCCTATATACCAGAATATAACTACTATAATACTGCTCCTATATACAAGAATATAACTACTATAATACTGCTCCTATATACAAGAATATAACTACTATAATACTGTCTCCTATATACAAGAATATAACTACTATAATACTTCCTCCTATGTACAAGAATATAACTACTATAATACTGCTCCTATATACAAGAATATAACTACTATAATACTGCTCCTATATACAAGAATATAACTACTATAATACTGCTCCTATATACAAGAATATAACTACTATAATACTGCTCCTATATACAAGAATATAACTACTATAATACTGCCTCCTATATACAAGAATATAACTGAAAGGTTCTCTTTCTACTCAGTACCCCTGGTACTGGTTCTCTTTCTTTTCTGTACCCCTGGTACTAGGTCCAATTTGGCTTAAGGCTTGTACTGGCCAGGAGAGCGTCTTGTCAGGTGTGGAAAAAATACATGCACACAAGGTACCCTCTAAGTACGCTCTGTTTTACTATTTGCCAACGTTCATATATATATATACCATGTTGCTTAATAGTTACAAGTCAGCAGAACACAAATACAGGATGTACGTGCACAACAGTTAGGAATCAGCAGTTGAGAAAACGAGAAGTACGGTACGAGCCTTGCGGTTACAAAAGGCAGAATTAAGATATATCATACAGTATTACAGAATTAAGATATACATCATACAATATTACAGATCTGTATTATTCTATCAAGACCCTTGTATCCTTCAATCCCCTCTTAGAACCAGTTGTCACTTTAGACAACTTGGTTTTTCTTGTTTTCTATTTTCTTTTGAAAAGTCTTTATGTAGGCAGTATATGTAGGCAGTATATGTAGGCAGTATATGTAGGCAGTATATGTAGGCAGTATATGTAGGCAGTATATGCAGGCAGTATATGCAGGCAGTATATGTAGGCAGTATAGCCTTCTGCTGAGTGACGGTGAAGTAGAGGGACTTGGGTGTCTGATGAGGTGGAGAGGAGGATTTTAGTATCTGCAGCAGGTCTTGGCTTGCAGCGTTTCATACATAAGAAAATAAGTTTTATTGACACATATACTATGAGGGCAATAACAGTAATGTGTATTATGAGCTGCAGAACGCCCCCTATCCATCCTCCTATGCCAGGTAGCGGGATTCAATATTGAAAAGGTATCCCCCCACCACTTATCCCTGTTGATTTCATTGTCTTTGGCATATTTGTCCCTTAATTTGTGTATGTTCTCAAGCTGGTGGTGCATCTGAATTGTTCCTGAAGTGTCTATGTAATGGCAACAAGTAGGACCTATGCAATAAGTCTTTAGGCATTTTTTTTTTTAAGTAACACCAGAAAGGTATCTGTCCTAATCTACCGCAGTAGCCCACATCTGGGTTATTCCATGTTGGTTCAGTAAGTTGGTATTCTAACGTGTCATTGCATGGTTGGTGTCCTGTTATATTATAGCAGTCTACGTCTTGAGTAGCCTGAGTAAAGAGGGTGTTATTTGGCCACCTTGGGTCATGTAAGTACCTTTCTATCTGACTGGGTTTAAGAAGATCAGTACTTGCAGATGTCCTGTTAAAACTAACTTTTATTCCTTCTGTGGGGATCGCTCCTAGGTCTAGTATATGTGTGACCACTCGAGTTACCCAGGAACCCCCTTTGAAGACCAACATTTGGTGTGGTCCTGGGCCTGGGCTCCTTAAGTTTCCCTGCCACCATGGCTGCCCCACCCATCCTACTATAGGAATTCCCACTGAGGTGTTTCAGTTCTTTGCATATGGTGTCTCGTTGTCAGCAAGCATGTCAAAACAGTCTCCCTGAAATAATTGATATGAGTGCACAGGGATAGCAAAGTAAGGCATGCTTTGGGCAGACACAGGGGCTAACATTATATGGTGTTTCAGGAACTTATTGTTTGGCTGTCTCTCTAATTCATTCTGCAGAGTCACCGTGGGGTGAATCAAAGTCAATAAAGTCATTAATGCAAACATCATGAGACTTAGTTTCTTCAACCATCTGCCAGAACAAGGCCAGGGCACCAGCGGGTACATCTTTCGGTAGGCTTTCAAGGTCAGGGCTGTCTGCCCCCGTTATTACCTCCTTTGGGTGATGTTGGACGAGTTTGATCCGAGAGGCGTGGATGCAAGAAGGGCTGTTTTCTGTGAGGACCGCCGTCCTTGTCATGGCAACGACTGTAGTTGGGGGTCCAAAGGTGAAGTCTCCGGGCTTCTTTCCTTTCGACAGAGTCTTAACCAGGACAGTGTCGCCTTCCTGGAACTGGTGTGTTGGTTCCTGTGGGAGAGAAAGAGAATTACAGACAACTTTTTGTTCTACTTTATCAAGGGTTTGGATGAGGTCTGTGACATATTGTTCCCTTATCTGGTCGAGGTCCCCTTCTTCTGTTATAAGTGGTCATTGGGCCCATGGAGTCGGGAAAGGCCTACCCATGGAAATGAGCAATAAAACTGGGGCACTGTGTTGGGTTATGCATGGTGTCCCCTCTTTGCAGATCAATCCTGTTACAGGATTTTTCTGCAATACCGGATAACACCAATCATATTCCTCTTGTTCGGGAACAGAGGACTGGAGAGAGAAGAAGTTGTGTGTCTTCGAGTGAAGGAGGTGTAAGAACTGGTAACATCAGTGAGACGGGTTCTTGTGTAGCAGCCAGTTTGGCGGTGTGGTCTGCTAGAGCATTGCCCTTTGAAATGTGATCAGTCCCACGTGTGTGTGTCCTGCAGTGAATGAAGACTAATTGTGATGGTAGGGTAAGTGCATGTTAATGGTGACAGGTTTCTTAGCAAAAAGGGTACAGGCTCTTGTGAGGGCGATGAGTTCTGCAGCTTGTGCGGACTTATAGGGGATGAACTGGGCCTTGAGGACAATGTCAGGTAATTGGACAATGGCATAACTGGCATAGTAAACATTGTCATTGGGGCGGGTGCATGACCCATCTACAAAGACTTCTGGAGCATCAGGTATGGGCACTGAAGAGAGGTCGGGTCTGGGTGAGGCGTCAGTGTGGATGACTTGCAAGCAGTCATGTATGTCCGGCATTACATCATCATGAATTTTCAGGCCAACTAGTGCGCAGGGCCAGATGTAGGGGAGGCATACACCATTTTCAAGGATGGATTACTGAGGAGAATTACCTCATATCCAGAGAGCCGTTGTGTTTACATGTGTTGTGTATGTAGGCCTTTAAGGAGAGAGATAACATCATGAGAAGTGTACAAGGTAGTGTCATGTCCTAAAGTAAGGGTGGTAGCTTGTTCAACAATCATAGCACAGGCAGCAAGAGCTCGCAGACATGCCGGCATCCCCTGTACGGAGACGGGCATTACCTTTGAGAAAAAAGCACAAGGACGCAGTTTGCCTCCGTGAACTTGTGTCAGCACACCCGCCATGGTTTTACAATTGTCTCATGCATACATGTGGAAAGGCAAATTGTAATCTGGGAGACCTAGCCCTGGACTTGCCATTAAAAGCTTTGTACATTTATGAGGACCATTTGATGAGATCTGGTTTGCCTGACAGGGTTGCATCTCTATGAGCAGTCGGGAATCCACTGTCTGCAGTAGTTTATCATACCCAAGAAAGATTGCATTTCCTTCTGGGCGTGCGGGGTGACCAGGCCCGCTACAGACTGAACTCTAGACGTACTCAGTTCCCTTTTCCCTTTTGGCAGAACAAAATCCAGATATTCAACCTGTTCACAACACCATCCTCAAGGCAGGCCTCCTCAGAGAAACTACACAGTAACAAATCATCAACATATTGGAGGAGAACAGAACCCTGGGGGGCGTGCCATGATTTTATAAAGGCTTGGAGGACAATGCTGAACACAACTGGTGAATCAGCAGACCCCTGGGGCATTCTACACCAGGTTAACTGTAGTCCCTCAAAGGAAAAAGCAAAAAGGAGTCTGGTCTCTTTGTCCACTGGGATCGAGAAGAAAGCATTCTTCAGATCGAGGACAGAAAAATTAGTTGCCTGTGCTGGGATTGATGACAACAGTTGGGTGACATCAGGAACTTTAGGGGCAATAGGCACAATTAGTCTGTTGATGGCTCTCAGGTCTGGTACAAAACAGACAGTATCATTGGGTTTAGAGACAGTATGTTCCAAAACTCAAGTTTGTAGGAAATGTTTGATCATAGGGCAGATACCTTTGATTTGTTTCCTGTGACAAGGGGTGCTGTTTATGGTAGACCGGGAGAATGTCTGGTTTGAGTCTTGCCTTGTATGGTGTACAGTCAATGTGTCCCACATCATGGTCACCATGTGATCAGACAATGGGGTCTACCTCAGGTGGGACTTGGGTCGGGGACATAACAGGATAATGTTAGTACCCTGCAGGTGTGACTATGGGTGCGAGGTCAGACGTGACATATAACCTGGACTGGGATGAAGTGATATGTAATTTGAGTTTACATATGAGGTCTCTTCTCAGGAGGTTTACAGGGCATTCAGGTATGATGCGAAAGGAATAGAAGGTTAAATGGTCACCCTCGGGGCATTGTGTATACAGGTACTATGAACATACTCTATTTCAAACAGTAGACATATATATATACAAACACACATATCTATATATATATGCACATACATATATATCCCCTGAAAAACAAAATTACTCCAGATCCAAAGAAGAAGAAGAGGCTGTCATGCTCCCTGTAAACCCCGCCTTACTCCTCCCAAACCTCTATGTCACCAGTCACCGCCCCTTTGAGTCTGGCTTCTTGTCTTTCCCCAGTTCTGGTCAGTCACCATGAAACGTCTATTATCACATGTGTTACTGACAGTGTTACTTAACATCAAGAGACATACAAGAAACATGTAACATGTAACAATACCGACATTTACAAATACTTAACGTACAACACACAGGGCCCACATTCTCACCAAAGATATAAAAATAAAAGTGTACACAGCTCTCTCAAAAATTTGAAAAATAATTATCTCCAATGCGCATTGTTTATAATCCTGTAAACCATTAGCTTGAGTGTAAATGCCTAAAGTAATATTTATCAATTAAATAGTGATCACTTTTTATATTTATTTTATCTTCTTGGCCAAATTTCTTCTGTTATTACTCCTGTAATATAATCAGACAATTAATCGCATTTCCTGATACATTTCATTTTTTTTCATCAACCCTGTGTTACTGTGAAGGCAAGAAATTAATGAAATATCATCAAATAGTTCAATTTAATACCACGTGAATATATTTTTCTTTTAACACCATTTTCATTACAACACAACAGCTTCACAGGGAAAACATTCACTGGTCATTTTCTATACACTCCTGATTCTATACACCTCACACATATATAACATACTTTATATCATAAGAACCATCCTATAAACGCCATCATATGACCACATACACAGGGCTTTCCTAGCGATTTACCACATCACTCCATTCCATAGCATTGAACACTCATCTTCACTTCATTTATTCCAGCAGTGTCAGCTCTGCTCATCCTACATTCCTCACACTGCTTCACATGCTTTCTCCTTCACAAATCACCTGCTTCTCCACCAAAACGTTGAGTCTCTATTTCTGACAACAATCTCAAATCCTATCAAACAATTTACACAGCCCTGCATCATAACGCTAACATGCTGTGAACCTTTTCCAAAAATCCAGTAACAGTTTCACCTAGCTTTTTTGTTTGCATGCCACAGCAATGGGCAGTGATGATTTTTGTTTGAAAACTTGGTTAAGTTCCTCTTCTAATTCTCTCCATATACGCTCTCTACCCTTCTCGAGATTACAAATGTAGTTGTTAGAGTGGGGGTCAGGTGGTATTTATCATTGGCCCCCTCCCTTGGGAATGGGCTGGAGTCCTTCATGAATTCTGACCAACCAGCTATATCATCTACCCACGGATTCACTAAGTCCCATCCTGTAGGGCTAACTCGGGCCACATAATCCTTACATGTTTCACCGGGAAGGGGAGGAGGATAGGACTTAGATGATTTGGAACCCATGTTCCGTAATTGGTGCAAAACCACAATCTCTGGATTTGGCTGTACTGAACTCTGAAGGTTCCGACAATTCCTCTCAACAGATTAGGGATTCTCTGATTTAATTGCACCAATCACTGAGCATGCACGGTATCTCTGAACAAACTGTCACTTGCTTTCACCACATCCCGGGTCAACAAGTTTCCTCTAGCCGGGAGGGTGGGGCGTCTTACAGATGTTTTGAGAACCAGCAGATTATTACTATTATTATTATAACAGTTATATGCACCTTACTCTAGACATTAAAGCAATGGGTAGTATACTCACGTGTCTTCTTAAGCGTAAGGGAAAAAGTTACAAGTTACAAGTAAAACACTAAACAGAAATTCCAAAAGTTTTGTAAGCGTTAAGCCAAATTGAAACATGACAACCACCCTGGATTGTCAAATTACTCTTAGTTCCTCATCCCCTGTTCCCTGAACAGAAGTAAAATACTGTAATACTGTGTCCTAGACACGATATGAAAGTAACTCTTATACTTACTGGAATCGAGACGTGGCCAGTGCCCCCCGGATCGCCAATACCACACAAGGATATGGTTCTTACCGGTCCGGAGGATGACCCTCTCGATCCCGGACGAGCCCCCAGCTGAAAGGTTCTCTTTCTACTCAGTACCCCTGGTACTGGTTCTCTGTCTTTTCTGTACCCCTGGTACTAGGTCCAATTTGGCTTAAGGCTTGTACTGGCCAGGAGAGCGTCTTGTCAGGTGTGGAAAAAATACATGCACACAAGATGCCCTCTAAGTACGCTCTGTTTTACTATTTGCCAACGTTCATATATATATATACCATGTTGCTTAATAGTTACAAGTCAGCAGAACACAAATACAGGATGTACGTGCACAACAGTTAGGAATCAGCAGTTGAGAAAACGAGAAGTACGGTACGAGCCTTGCGGTTCCAAAAGGCAGAATTAAGATATATCATACAGTATTACAGAATTAAGATATACATCATACAATATTACAGATCTGTATTATTTTATCAAGACCCTTGTATCCTTCAATAACTACTATAATACTGCTCATATATACAAGAATATAACTACTATAATACTGCTCCTATATACAAGAATATAACTACTATAATACTGCTCCTATATACAAGAATATAACTACTATAATACTGCCTCCTATATACAGGAATATAATTACTATAATACTGCTCCTATATACAAGAATATAACTACTATAATACTGCTCCTATATACAAGAATATAACTACTATAATACTGCCCCCTATATACAACAATATAACTACTATAATACTGCTCCTATTTACAAGAATATAACTACTATAATACTGCTCCTATATACAAGAATATAACTACTATAATACTGCTCCTATATACAAGAATATAACTACTATAATACTGCTCCTATATACAAGAATATAACTATTATAATACTGTCTCCTATATACAAGAATATAACTACTATAATACTGCTCCTATATACAAGAATATAACTACTATAATACTGCTCCTATATACAAGAATATAACTACTATAATACTGCTCCTATATACAAGAATATAACTCCTATAATACTGCCTCCTATATACAAGAATATAACTACTATAATACTGCTCCTATATACATGAATATAACTACTATAATACTGCCCCTATATACAAGAATATAACTACTATAATACTGCTCCTATATACAAGAATATAACTACTATAATACTGCCCCTATATACAAGAATATAACTACTATAATACTGCTCCTATAAACAAGAATATAACTACTATAATACTGCCCCTATATACAAGAATATAACTACTATAATACTGCTCCTATATACATGAATATAACTACTATAATACTGCCCCTATATACAAGAATATAACTACTATAATACTGCTCCTATATACATGAATATAACTACTATAATACTGCCCCTATATACAAGAATATAACTACTATAATACTGCTCCTATATACAAGAATATAACTACTATAATACTGCCCCTATATACAAGAATATAACTACTATAATACTGCTCCTATATACAAGAATATAACTACTATAATACTGCCCCTATATACAAGAATATAACTACTATAATACTGCTCCTATATACAAGAATATAACTACTATAATACTGCTCCCTATATACAAGAATATAACTACTATAATACTGCTCCTATATACAAGAATATAACTACTATAATACTGCTCCTATATACAAGAATATAACTACTATAATACTGCTCCTATATACAAGAATATAACTACTATAATACTGCTCCTATATACAAGAATATAACTACTATAATACTGCCCCTATATACAAGAATATAACTACTATAATACTGCTCCTATATCCAAGAATATAACTACTATAATACTGCTCCTATATACAAGAATATAACTACTATAATACTGCTTCTATATACAAGAATATAACTACTATAATACTGCTCCTATATACAAGAATATAACTACTATAATACTGCTCCTATATACAAGAACATAACTACTATAATACTACTCCTATATCCAAGAATATAACTACTATAATACTGCCTCCTAGCTGAGAGGTTGTGTGTGTGTAGCTCTCCTGATGTCTGGAGAAAGCCCGGGGAGGGGCCACCCTGGGTGGGGAGACTCCCCAAGCAAGGCCCAGGCTTCTCGGCCTATTCTGGGAATTAATCCCCAGACACCACAAACCATGGATGAAAATCCTAAAGTTTCTCTGGATGTGAGAAATGTTCAGAATGTTGTCAGTTCTGGTGCAGTAAGAAGCACAGATGAGAAGAAAGCTGTGGAACTAAAGAAGGAATCATCAAGTAAGGTAATGGCTGCAGGTACAATCCACCCCTCCTGCAGTCAGACAGAGGAGAACATCCCTGGAGAAGCAGACCATGCAGGAGAATCTGCAGCAGCCTGTCCTGATACGTTCTGACCGCACAAGATACGGGAGAGGGAGCAGCGCAAAAGTTACAAGCACGCCAGAGGGGACCAGAGGGAATACACCAGGAAGGCTTCAGGGGGCCACAAGTGCGGTCACTGGGAAAAACAGGGGCCCAGTCCCCAGTCTGGAGATTGTGACCCCGCAGCAGTGACCACAGCAACACCGAGACAGATCCCACCTCAGAAGCAGAGTCCTGTGAGTACCCCACCAGCGCGGCCCCCCAATACTCAGCGGGCACCTGAACTGTGTTTGGCCGAGCAGATCCCAGCTCTGGTAAAGAGACTTGAGACTTTAAAAAAGACAAAGTTACAGCTGCAGAAACAAATTTACTGTATATACAAGCTAAAGGCAGCAAACCCCAATAACCAGGCCGTCCATGACAAGAAGCTGAGCTCCCTCGCTGTGCAGCTCGCTGACACTGTGCAGGACATGGAGGACGTATTGGACCAGATGGGACCAGTCGCTGAGACCTTCAGGAATCAGCAAAGATTTGAGGGATATAAGGAGAGACCAGCAACAAAGTCCTCTCCATCTACTGCTGAACCCAAGTCTTCAACCTGTCCAGATGACATCCAGCAGTCCTGTGCAAGACAAGAGGACATCCAGCAGTCCTGTGCAAGACCACTCCTCAGACCAGCCAGCTTCCCTTTTGAAAAAGGGGATTTGTACAAGCAAGGGGGAACAAGCGTCCAGCAACATCAGAGACCTGCAGAGACTCCTCCAGAGGTACCACAAGTCCCAGCAGTCAGCACGGTGAAGCAGGACTATGGACACGTACCTGAAGGTAACTCTGTAACAGTAGTGCAGTCACCACAAGCCCCTGGGGGCAGTAGAGAGCAGCAGGACTGTGGACTCTTACCTGAAGGCAGCAGTGCAGCAGAGAGTTCACAGGACATGGCTCTGCAGGGCTTGCTGGGCTCTGTAGTGCAAGATCATTCTGCCAGTGACTGCATTGATATGAATGTGTGTGATATTACTGATAATGTGTCTACAGAGGGGGGCGCTTCACAGTCTGTGTGGGATCTGGGGTCATCTCAGGGGTCAGGTCCACCATTAGTTCAGCCTTCAGAGGCTTGTGACCCCCAGAGTATAGAGGTTGATGGTGGGGAGGGGGCTGTACAGTCTGATGCACAACACTTCCCCCCTTTAGTCACACAAGTATCAGAACCCCCTAGTACGGCTGGTCAGCAGCCACCACAGCGCCCCCAAGTACAGCAGGAGGGTAGAAGTAGTGGCGCCTCCTCTGGTAATGCCTGGAGTCGTGGATCACCATTCATGTCCAATGTAAACTACACGGGTCAGGCTTTCAAGAGGAGGAACGTGGTCAGGTTCAGACATAGAGGGGCCAAGGAGGAGCTGCCTGACAGGAGGTTTGTGGTCCGTGAACTTCTGTGCCACCAAATGGGCTTCCTGCCATCTAACATCCTGGCAGTGATAAACCTTCCTGACAGGCAGGGCTATGACGTCAGCTTCAAACTCATGTCTGACCTGGACCGCTTCTGGGCCCATGTCACCCGGGTGAGAGATGCTGATGGCTGGAATAAGTTCAGCTTTGTCCCCATCTCCAGACCGGACACAGCGAATGTCACCATTATATTCTGGAACGAGTCTGTCCCCCCCCAGGATATTGTCGTATGGTTAAAGAGACACTGTGACCTAATGTCAGACCTGACTAAGACCAGGGATGAGGATGGCATATGGACGGGCGGGTGGAAGGTCCTGGTGAAGTTACGGCAGATAAATAACATTACCCAACATCTGCCCAATTCTTTCTTCATTGGTCGGGAGAAAGGGGTTTGCTTCTATGCAGGTCAGCCCAGAAAATGCTTCAAGTGTGGGAAGACCGGTCATATTGCGAGTGTGTGCACCCTGGTGAAGTGTAATTTATGTGGGGAGATCGGCCATGTCAGCGCCACCTGCCAGAATATCCGCTGCAACCTCTGTGGTAAGACCGGTCACTCCCACAGGGACTGTCCTGACGCCTGGCATAACATCTGTAAGGACTTCCCTGATGAGGACCTGCTGGAGGGGGCAGAGGACCTGGAGGGGGAGACATTGGTGTCAGGGTCAGCAGTGACACAGCCCGAGCCTCAGCATAACACTAGGGGTGACAATATGGGTGACACAGTGCCCGACCAGTCCCAGCCAGGAGCCACTGAGGGGAACAGGGAGGTCACTGAGCAGGTTGTGGCCATGTCTTCTTCTGCCCCAGCATCAATAAATCTGCAGAAGAGACGGAAAAAAGACAAAACCAGCCGTAAGCCTGAGGAGGGCTGGACCACTGTCCAAAAGCGCTCCAAAAAGAAAGTAGACCCCGGGTCAGGTGTAATGACCATCACAAATAGGTACAGTGTGTTGTCAGAGTCAGACGCTGAGGAAGAGATGGAGAGGGAGCTAAAGAGAGTGATAGAGGAATTTAATGAAGACCAAGAGGGTGATCCCCCCACAAAAAGGAGACCCCAACGGGATAAACGTCTGTCCGAATCGGACATGGAAAGAGGTGGTCAGCAGGAGGGCTCGGACTCAGATCTGTGATGATGGGGGTGACATCTCTGCTTCTTCTGCTTTCCTTTGTTATAATGGCCGACTTTACCCTTAAAGTGTTCTCCAGTAATGTGAACAGTGTCAGAGTGAGGAGGACCAGACACGCGGTTTATGACCATCTAAAGTCTATTGATGCCGATGTCTTCTTCTTACAGGAGACACGTTTAAATACTCTAGGACTGTTACGTGAGGCAGAGCGTGAATGGCGGTCTGGTCCGTCCTTTTGGTCACTGGCTGTGGAACCAAGTGCCGGGGTCTCTATCCTCTTTACCACCAATGATGTAACTATACATAGGCTGACAGAGGTATTGATGGGAAGGTGCCTAATGCTAGAAGTTACTATTCGGGGTAGAAGGCTCCGATTTATTAATATCTATGGTTCACAGACAGTGACTGAAAGGGTTAACCTTTATAATGAAGTGAAGCCATATCTCTTCACGTCTGTCCCTGTCATCTTGGCTGGAGATTTTAATGCCTCCAGAACATCTAGTGACAGAACATCTAATAGACCTCTAACCCGAGACTCCAAGGTCTTAAACCAAATCATTCTACAGGCCAGGTTTTCAGATGTGTTTGTGCAGGGTGGTTGGAAGGCAAAGTTTACCTATTTCTGTGGTGGAAGAAGCAGTAGGATAGATTTGGCTCTGGTTAGTCCTACAGAGACGATTGTCCTTATTCTGACCATCTGGCCTTATATTTCTGTTTGGGTGTCACACAGTGTCCTGAGACAGGTAGAGGGTTGTGGAGACTGAATTCCAGCCTATTAGAGGATCCTTCTGTGCAGAGACAGGTTCACTCTCTTATACAGAGTCAGCTAGAGAGGGTGGACTTCTATGATGATATGGCCGCCTGGTGGGAGGATGTCAAGGATGAGATCAGAACCCTCTTAAAGAGACTGTCAGTTATAAAGGGGAAGAGTAAGTATGGCCAGTATCTCAAGCTGCGCAAAGAATTGGAGTCACTATATTCGGCGGGTGGGGACCAACAAAGGATAGACCGGCTGAAATCTGAGATAAGGCAGTATCAGTACAGCAGGTATACCTCCCTGGTTATTGAACGGGATTATGGGTCCTTAGGGTCTCCTGATCCCTTTGAGAATTGCCGGGAGCGGGTGGCAAATAAATCTGTCACCGGTCTCACTGACTCCCAGGGTGTTTTGCAGGCATCTCGGGAGGGTATCCTGGGGGTGGTGAGATCGTACTATGCTGACTTGTTTCAGAGGAAGGTTTTGGATAGAGACAAGATGACCCAATTCTTGGAGACAACTCCGCTCCCTGATACTAATGATTTGGACTTTTCTCCTTTGACAGCAGAATTGACGGTGGCGGAGGTCAAAGAGGCCATTGATAAGTTACATCTGAAGAAGGCACCAGGTCCAGATGGGATAACAGCAGAATTCTGTAAGACATTCAGAGACCTCTTGGCCCCAATCCTCGTGGATGTTTATACAAATTGTCTAGAAAGTCACCTGATGCCTCCATCCATGAGAGTGTCCTCGCTGATTCTGCTGTCTAAAGGTAAAGAGCCGAGTGACATCAAGAACTGGAGGCCAATTGCCCTTTTGAATGTCGACAGGAAGATTCTGGCAAAGATCCTGTTTTCTAGGTTAGTTTGTCTGTCCCCGACACTGTTGGCAGGCTGTCAGTATGGCACAGTAAAAGGGCGGAACATCTCTGGGGCAGTGATCTCCATAAGGGAGATGTTTGAGAGATGTAAAGCCCTGAGGTGTGGGAGATATGTTGTGAGTCTTGACCAGGCTAAAGCCTTTGACAGAGTAGATCACGAGTATCTATGGGCCACTTTGTCAAAGTACGGTATTCCGGGACAATTCATCGATTGGCTGAAGACTTTGTATTGTGAGGCCGAGAGCTTTCCTCTGATCAATGGTTGGCAGGGTGACACGTTCAGGGTTGAGGCGGGGGTGAGACAAGGTTGCCCACTGAGCCCGCTGCTGTATGTATTTGCCTTAGACCCGTTTCTGAGGTCACTGCAGGAGTGTGGTTTTCAGGGGGTGCCGGTCCCCCACTGCCTGCCCCTGAGTGTTGTTGCCTATGCGGATGATGTGACTGTAGTGATATCTGAGCCTCGTGAGGTGGAGATGTTGTCTGCGGCCATCAGAAGTTACTCGGAGGCCTCAGGGTCTCTGGTCATCCTTGAGAAGAGTCAAGCTCTCTGGGTATCAGATACTGATCCAGATTTTGATCTGCCCCAATTTGTGAGAGCCTCCTCCTATATTAAAATCCTAGGGGTCAAATTCGGGAGGGACGATAACGCCAAACTAAATTGGGAAGAGAAGTTGGAAGCCGGAAATGCAAAGGTTCAGCGCTGGAAGAACTGGAGGCTGACCTATAGAGAAAGGGTTACAATGTTGAAGACTTAACTGGTCCCCGTCTTCTTGTATGTCTCTGTTGTTTTTCCTTTGCCAGAATCTTTCTCCGCTCGGCTCTTTAGCCTGTTCTTCCAAATGTTCTGGGGGAACAGGTTGAATCTGATAAAAAGAGGCGTCACCTACCTACAGAGGAGAGAGGGTGGGTTGGATATGCTGAATCCAAGGGTGTTCTTTGACTCCATGTTTCTAAAAGTTAATTTTGGTTGCTTGGACTCAAACAACAGCTCCCTGTGGGCGAATAGTATCAGGGACTGGATATTGCCTTTTGCAGAGTCTTGGGTGCGAGACGGCAGTCTCAAGAGGGGGAGATGGACGCGTGACTACCTCCCCCCGTACCTGGAATACGGGCTCAGATGTCTGAAGAGATGGCGCATTGAGAAGTCTTATATAGAGAGTAAGCCAAGGAAGGATCTATACGTAAGGGTTTGTAGGGCTTTCTTCTGCTCTCCGCTTGCCTTGAGGGACTGTATGACCGGCACTTTACAAGAAAGTCTTAAGTTCCTCAATGGGAAACGACTCCCCGCAAAATTCTTTGACATAGCTTGGCTGTCGCTCCATGGGAGGCTCTTTGTCAGGGGTAACCTGAAATATCTAAGCGTTTCTGATAGGAACTGTCCTCTGGGTTGTCAGCAGGAGGAGACGATGGAGCATTTCATATCTGACTGCAGGGGCGGGAGGAGGATATGGGAAGAAGTGTCCAGTAAGCTGAACATCCCATTACTGCAGAACCTGACGTATCCTGACATCATATATGCTGTACCATCCAGTAACAGGACTGTAGACAGAGAGACAATGTACATAATTATAACAATCATTAAATATTACCATTGGCACATGAGAACTAGAGTGTCCATACACAATGAGCCATTCCATCACATCACAGCAGTAAGACAGATCATGTCCGAGCTCCAGTGGGTAAAGTCATTAGAGATACGGAGGAACCAAAATAATGGGAAATTATGGAGAAATGTTTCTTTGGTTTAACACAGATGATGTCATGTTATTTATTTTTTTTTTTTTTTTGTGTTTTTCCTTTTCCAGCAAATGTGGACTTTCTAAGTTTAATATTACTCTGTACATACTCTAGTTGAGTAGTCATTGTGTGTACAATGCTTGTTATTTTTGTTTTGCATTGTAAGAATTTATGTTAATTGTAATTTTGTTTGTTTTCACAATAAAAATTGCCTCCTATATACAAGAATATAACTACTATAATACTGCCCCCTATATACAAGAATATAAATACTATAATACTGCTCCTATATACAAGAATATAACTACTATAATACTGCTCCTATATACAAGAATATAACTACTATAATACTGCTTCTATATACAAGAATATGACTACTATAATACTGCTCCTATATACAGGAATATAACTACTATAATACTGCTCCTATATCCAAGAATATAACTACTATAATACTGCTCCTATATACGAGAATATAACTACTATAATACTGCTCCTATATACAAGAATATAACTAGTATAATACTGCTCCTATATACAAGAATATAACTACTATAATACTGCTCCTATATACAAGAATATTACTACTATAATACTGCTCCTATATACAGGAATATAACTACTATAATACTGCTCCTATATCCAAGAATATAACTACTATAATACTGCTCCTATATACAAGAATATAACTACTATAATACTGCTCCTATATCCAAGAATATAACTACTATAATACTGCTCCTATATACAAGAATATAATTACTATAATACTGCTCCTATATACAGGAATATAACTACTATAATACTGCTCCTATATCCAAGAATATAACTACTATAATACTGCTCCTATATACAAGAATATAACTACTATAATACTACTCCTATATACAAGAATATAACTAAGTCCAAAGTATTAGGCACAGCTCACTCGTACGCCCTTTCTGCGTCTCGGACGAGACTGAACCACAACTCGTATAGTAATATAAAGAATGAAGAGATGTCCAGCGCAGGTTCCAAGCAATACGATATAATTTATTCAGCGGTAACACGACATGATGACAGGTAGGTGACGTGTTTCAGCCACAATCTGCGGCCTTAGTCATACAACAATACATTACAAATGAATCTCTTTTATAAGGGAGAGAGGCAGGGTTCTATCCAGCAGGAAGGGTGTGCCCGGTGAGTAAAATCACCCTCAGGGTTAACCCGTTGCTGGAAGTTAACTCGCTCATCCCCCGTGCAATTGTGGTATAAAAACGCATGGTTTGTGTGAACACATGCTAAAAATGACAAATATTACAAACAAACCCATATTGAATGGGATTCACAATTATAAAAGGTTCTTATGTACGGATTGAATAATGGTGTCTGTAAATTAGTCATAAACCAATATTTGATGGTCACTATATAACTTATAAAAATAGCAATTTCATATGAAAATATTTATCAAATGTATATAATGCAATAATTTGCTAAATTTTATACGACAAACACCATGTCTTAGAGAAATGGGAAGAACAATGTGAAAATACGAAATATTGAAATAGACTCATATGTGTTAGTGTTGCGAATTTATCTGGATTTTCTTCATACGAACAAGATCACATGTTGATGACAATAATTTAGTCCTAAATAATTAGATAATATTCATTATATTGCACAGAGGGCATAAGGCGATATAAATTCAATTTGATTATCTGTGTATTTTAAACATTAAATATTTTAACTACTAATTTCGTAATATATATAAAGAGTCATAATTTCAATAATGCAATATCACATCTTGTCTTTGATTCAGACCTTGGGGGTACCTAGTTTGTAATTTTATAATCCAATAAACTTCCCTATCCAGTAGTTTTTGTTTAATATTTCCACCCCTAATTGTGTGGGCAACTTTTTCTATTCCCTGAAGGCTAAGACCGGAAAAATCCCCCTCATGGTTTTCTGCACAATGTCTACTGACCATGGATAAATGTCTAGTTTGGAAATGAGGAATATCAGACAGGTGTTTTCTGATCCTCGCCTTCAGGGGATTCGTGGTGCACCCAACATATTGGACTTGGCATAGTTCACATGTCATTAGATACACCACGTTATTAGTGTTACAATTTATGTATCCAGACATGTTAAATGTTTCTTTTGTTGTAGTGGAGAAAAAAGTTTTACTGTTTTTCATAATTGTACAACAAATACATTTATTATATATATATATTATATATATAATATATACATTTGATAATTATTTTCATATGAAATTGCTATTTTTATAAGTCATATTGTGACCATCAAATATTGGTTTATGACTAATTTACAGACACCATTATTCAATCCGTACATAAGAACCTTTTATAATTGTGAATCCCATTCAATATGGGTTTGTTTGTAATATTTGTCATTTTTAGCATGTGTTCACACAAACCATGCATTTTATACCACAATTGCATGGGGGATGAGCGAGTTAACTTCCAGCAACGGGTTAACCCTGAGGGTCATTTTACTCACCGGGCACACCCTTCCTGCTGGATAGAACCCTGCCTCTCTCCCTTATAAAAGAGATTCATTTGTAATGTATTGTTGTATGACTAAGGCCGCAGATTGTGGCTGAAACACGTCACCTACCTGTCATCATGTCGTGTTACCGCTGAATAAATTATATCGTATTGCTTGGAACCTGCGCTGGACATCTCTTCATTCTTTATAAGAATATAACTACTATAATACTGTTCCTATATACAAGAATATAACTACTATAATACTGCTCCTATATACAAGAATATAACTACTATAATACTGCTCCTATATACAAGAATATAACTACTATAATACTGTCTCCTATATACAAGAATATAACTACTATAATACTGCCACCTATATACAAGAATATAACTACTATAATACTGCTCCTATATACAAGAATATAACTACTATAATACTGTCTCCTATATACAAGAATATAACTACTATAATACTGCCACCTATATACAAGAATATAACTACTATAATACTGCTCCTATATACAAGAATATAACTACTATAATACTGCTCCTATATACAAGAATATAACTACTATAATACTGCTTCTATATACAAGAATATAACTACTATAATACTGCCCCTATATACAAGAATATAACTACTATAATACTGCTCCTATATACAAGAATATATCTACTATAATACTGCTCCCTATATACAAGAATATAACTACTATAATACTGCTCCTATATACAGGAATATAACTACTATAATACTGCTCCTATATACAAGAATATAACTACTATAATACTGCCCCTATATACAAGAATATAACTACTATAATACTGCTCCTATATACAGGAATATAACTACTATAATACTGCTCCTATATACAAGAATATAACTACTATAATACTGCCTCCTATACACAAGAATATAACTACTATAATACTGCTCATATATACAAGAATATAACTACTATAATACTGCCTTCTATATACAAGAATATAACTACTATAATACTTCTCCTATATACAAGAATATAACTACTATAATACTGCTCCTATATACAAGAATATAACTACTATAATACTTCTCCTATATACAAGAATATAACTACTATAATACTGCTCCTATATACGAGAATATATCTACTATAATACTGCTCCTATATACAAGAATATATCTACTATAATACTGCCCCCTATATACAAGAATATAACTACTATAATACTGCCCCCTATATACAAGAATATAACTACTATAATACTGCTCCTATATACAAGAATATAACTACTATAATACTGCTCCTATATACAAGAATATAACTACTATAATACTGCTCCTATATACAAGAATATAACTACTATAATACTGCTCCTATATACAAGAATATATCTACTATAATACTGTCCCTATATACAAGAATATAACTACTATAATACTGCTCCTATATACAAGAATATAACTACTATAATACTGCTCCTATATACAAGAATATAACTACTATAATACTGCTCCTATATACAAGAATATAACTACTATAATACTGCTCCTATATACTAGCATATAACTACTATAATACTGCTCCTATATACAAGACTATACCTACTATAATACTGCTCCTATATACAAGAATATAACTACTATAATACTGGTCCTATATACAAGAATATAACTACTATAATACTGGTCCTATATACAAGAATATAACTACTATAATACTGCTCCTATATACAAGAATATAACTACTATAATACTGCTCCTATATACAAGAATATAACTACTATAATACTGCTCCTATATACAAGAATATAACTACTATAATACTGCCCCTATATACAAGAATATAACTACTATAATACTGCCCCTATATACAAGAATATAACTACTATAATACTGCCCCTATATACAAGAATATAACTACTATAATACTGCTCCTATATACAAGCATATAACTACTATAATACTGCTCCTATATACAAGACTATACCTACTATAATACTGCTCCTATATACAAGAATATAACTACTATAATACTGCCTCCTATATACAAGAATATAACTACTATAATACTGCCCCTATATACAAGAATATAACTACTATAATACTGCCCCTATATACAAGAATATAACTACTATAATACTGCTCCTATATACAAGCATATAACTACTATAATACTGCTCCTATATACAAGACTATACCTACTATAATACTGCTCCTATATACAAGAATATAACTACTATAATACTTCTCCTATATACAAGAATATAACTACTATAATACTGGTCCTATATACAAGAATATAACTGCTATAATACTGCTCCTATATACAAGAATATAACTACTATAATACTGCATCCTATATACAAGAATATAACTACTATAATACTGCCTCCTAAGTACAACCATGTTTCAGGGAAATCTTTATTGTAATAACTTACAGATTTTCATAGCGCCCCACTTAACCAATTAACGATCGGACACACACATTGATTATCTGCAGCCATAGACCTAAGGCGTAGACATTTTAACCCCAGCAGTGCCAGAGACGCGACCTTTTACAGACTATAACAATAAGCAGCTGTTATGAACATCTCAGAGGAGCCTATTGATGAGAAATGCTGCCAAGAGATTTGCGCACTGTTGCGACACTTTTCACATCTGAGTCTGATCTTGCAGCATTGTTGTTCCCCTTGTTGTTATATTTCTTGGTTCTTTCTTTGGTGTTGATTTCTGGGATGTATCAAAAGAATTAGATCAAAAGACTGGGTGAAATGTATCGAGCTGCTTTGGTTATCTTGGGCGTTAAAAGTGGTGAATTTTCTTTGCATGGCTTATAAAGTAAATGTGATCTTTGCACCTTGGTTTTTACATTACTCACCTAATGGGGCGTGGCTTCTAATTAGCATTTGTTTTAGTGAAATTTAAATAGTACCTTTCATATCCCACAAAAAAAAACTAAAATGTTATATGTTAGTCAGTACCTAATCCTGATCATGTAGTTATCATTTTTATGCGTCTAGCACCTATATTTCTCTCAAAATACCTTATGTGGTGTCCCAGTACTGCAGTGGGTCCTGTCAGGTAAACATTGCTTGTGGTGCCTGCGCTGGGCCCCACTGCCAAGGTGATGCCTTAATATTCATTATAGTCTTTGCCTGTTGATTTGTATTGTTTTTTACTGTATCTTTAAGAAACCTAAAGGATATTTGTTAGTATGTATGATGCAGAGTTCCCATGCACCCCTGATTGCCCAATGGGAGGCCCCCCTAGCTAGGCCATATTTAGTGTAGGGGGAGGAGTTGTCTAATCTTAACCTAGTCTTAGCCTAGCTCTAGGCTAGTGTGGAGTGCAGAGCTCAATTTTAGCTGCAGTGTGGAGAAGAGACAGCAGGAATGTGAGGTGATTCAAGGCAAGCCTAAAGAAAATCTACAAGCCAGCGACTGCGACATTCTGCAAGTATTCCCCGCTCAGGAGGAGTCAGAAATTCCTAGCTGTGGGCACATGAGCCAGTGAGTTGACGGGCCACATAGTGCTAGTTACAGATACAGTAAAAAGCCTTAGGCAGCTGGATGCCAAGGGCTAGTTCATACACTGGCTGTGTAGTGTTAAATGGACATTATCACAACCCTAGTCAGCGTGGGAGGCCTCAAACCTAAGTCTAAAGTCCCAAGTCTGCAATAAGTAAAGTCAAGTGGGTGTAAAACACTACAAGTCACAGCAAGTCTACAGGGCTCCCAAGGGATACTCTGCATCTCCTCTTCTCTAATCTGGGCTGTGAGGATTGTAACAACTACTTACTGCCTCAGTAAGGACAGTTTTTCGTAACCTGGCATCAGTGTATTTATTATCTGACGCCTGGTCCAGGAGAAGCTATCAGATCCTCGGACCGTGTAGGTTAATAGTTCCCTGGCGTCACACAGTGATACATCTAACCACCTTGAGTCACGGTCCACAGTCTGTCTAACTCCCCATGGCTGCCACACTTATTTCTGTGGCTCACTTAGTTTGTCATCCTGTGCTCCGGAGGGGGCATGTCCTCACTCTGTATCACTCCTTTTCCCCCACAAGTCTGCTGTGCTGTGCTGGGTCTCTTTATCCAATCACTGCAGGCTTCTCTGTAACCCCCCTCCTCTCTGTTTTCATGCTGCAGTCTGATAGGACAGGAGTGAGCACAGAGGAGTTCACTTCTCGGACTTTGTCCCTGCCTGTGCTCGAGCTGGGACAAAGATGATGCTGCAGCCGGGCAGGAGTATGTTGTGGATGGTATGGGGACCCATTAGTGGTCTTTTTTTTAAACCATGATTTCTACAAAAGAGGACATTTTTCTTATGTATATATATATTCATATGTATATTATTAGAAAGGTTAATGTTTTGCAAAAATGTACAACACCCCAAAAATTTTTTTGTTGACCTGACTGTGACTATTTAACATTTACACATTTTTTTTTTTATACTCCACCTCCAGGCGCAGTTCATACACACTTAACTGAAAGGTAAGGCGAATAATTATTTCCGCAAAATGTATCAAGAACTGCGCACTTTTAAGTATTTGGTGCTTAAAATATGTGCCTCAAAAACCTGCAAAAAATTGTAGCCAAACATAACCCCCCCATCTCTTTGTGAAGACTCCCCCTACAGTCTACATTATGCCATGGTTCACACTATACACCCCCAGAAGAACACTTTTTAATGCAGTTTATTTTTTTATTTTTTTTTTGGGGGGGGGGGGGGGGGGGGGGGGGTTAGTAATACTACAGTGGTGAGGATGATATAGATGCTCCTTGTATGTTCTGTTGGAAGGATTTAGTTCTCCTGCCCTGCACTATAATGACCACTAGATGGCAGTGTAATATAACCAGGTCCTCTGATCCATTATTGTTCTCGTATTCCATGTTTTACTCTGGGGGTGTTTATATTTCCACCTTTTAAATCTTTTTTGCAGTCTCCTTAATGTAGGACCGACGCTTCACACGCCACACGGTCACACTGCGTTAGCGCTGCTTCGTCATTTTATCTTGCTCTTGGCAGTGGGGATTATTTTCGTATAAGGTGACGTGAAAATAGTTGAACATTTTTCACCAAATTTGTCACTTAAAAAAAAAATTAAAAAAATTGTTGGAAATAAAGAAATAAAAAAAATAAAAATAAAATACAACCAAGACTTTTTTTGAGTTTTAAATATAAAAGCAGGAGATAATATATAATATAAAATAATAATAATATTAATATTAATAATAATAATAATAATAATAATACTATATTTAAAAAAATATATAACAAATATTCAAAGTGAATAATAAAAAAAAACAACTAAACAATACAAATAAAAAGCATTTTCATTAACTTATCAAGTCTAAAAATGTAATTAACAAATTAAAATAAATAGTTACAACTGTCTATAATATTATTTTCCAAGCAGTGCGCCTTCAGCTGTTGCAAAACTACAACTCCCAGCAGGCCTGGACAGCCTTCGGCTGTCCAGGCCTGCTGGGAGTTGTAGTTTTGCGCCAGCTGAAGGTGTCATCCAGTAGTGCACAAGAAGTCAGCTGACCCAGGACTAACCACTTTCTCTGACATGTTAAGTGATTTTCTGGTGGTCTGACAGCTGGTCACATGACTCAGTTACAGTAATGAACAGTATGGATTCATCTGCATGCTGGGAGTTGTAGTTTTGCAACAGCTGGAGGTATCATCCATAGTCCTCAAGAAGTCAACTAATATGGGCCTGACCACTTTCTTTGACTCATTGAGCACTGTGATTTTCTGTCGGTCAGATTTGTGATCACATGACCCAGTTACAGAAATGAAACATATGGAGGCAGCTGCTGGAAAAAAAAGTTATATCACCGTAATGAGGATAAGTGCACATGTCAGTGTTTCTTTTTTCTCACAATTATAGCATCACCCAATCCAAGATCCCGGCTTCGGGACAGAAAGGAAAACATAAAACATCGTCCACAAATATCAGGGTAAAAATCTCAATAATCAGGGCAGAAAAAAAACGAGTCTGATGGTAAATAATCTCATCTCCTGTATAGTGATCAATAAAAAAATCATTAAAAAAAGGAAAAATAAATAAATAAATATTTTGTCTATTATTGTTGTTACTTTTGTTATTTTTGATTCTTATATATTTATACTTATATTTTTATACTCATATGATATATATTGATACTTATAATATATAATGATAAACATATAATATATTAATATATTGATACCCATAATATACCGTATTGATACTTATAAAATATATTGATACTCATAATATATTGCATTGATACTTATAAAATATATTGATACTCATAAAATATATTGATACTCATATAATATATTGATACTTATAAAATATATTGATACTCATAATATACTGTATTGATACTTATAAAATATATTGATACTTATAAAATATATTGATACTCATAATATACTGTATTGATACTTATAAAATATATTGATACTTATAAAATATATTGATACTCATAAAATATATTGATACTCATATAATATATTGATACTTATAAAATATATTGATACTCATAATATACTGTATTGATACTTATAAAATATATTGATACTTATAAAATATATTGATACTCATATAATATATTGATACTTATAAAATATATTGATACTCATAATATACCGTATTGATACTTATATATTGATACTTATTTATATTATTATTATTATTGTTGTTACTATTATAATTTATACATCTTTCCGGCCTCCCCTGCCCCCCCCCCCCCAATCCCTTTGCACGCTGTTTCTGCCCTTTTCCAACATTAGCGTCACATAATGAGTCTTAGGCGTTTGATACAATGTTTCGCCCGTGACTTTTCATTAAAGTATAATTAGCAGCTCCTCGGTATAAATGGCGCTGGGCTCGCGAGGTCACCGCTCTTGAAGGACATTTACAGAAATGTAAATACTTGCAGCTGCTTTTCTTTTCGCCATTTAAAACCTAATGAACGAGGGAAACGCACAAAAGACAATTAACGAGGCCACGGCGACTTATCCGCAAAGTATTAATGTGAAACCTAATGACATTTTATGTCGGGCATTTAGAAGCGGTTGGGGCCATTTTTTACATTAGTAGAAACTTTGGGGACTGGGAAGGTTTTTCGATCTATTGAAGATTTTGTTTTGCCTCCAGATTCTGCAAGTTTTACTTTAGGTCATAAATTCATTTACTTTATTATGAAACGTACCACAATCCAGCGCACTGCAGCACTGCGCCACCTGGAGGCGACCTTGAGCACTGTTTACCTTGAACTTAAAGGGGTACTTCGGTGGAAATATTTTTTTTCAAATCAAATGGTACCAGAAAGTTAAACAGATATGTAAATTACTTCTATAAAAAATCTTAACCCTTCCAGTACTTTTCAGCTGCTGTATGGATACTGCACTTAATGTGGGGGAACTATACTGTACTTAATGTGGAGGAACTATACTGCACCTAATGTGGGCGGAACTATACTGCACTTAATGTGGGGGAAACTATACTGCACTTAATGTGGGGGGAACTATACTGCACCTAATGTGGGGGAACTATACTGCACCTAATGTGGGGAACTATACTGCACCTAATGTGGAGGAACTATACTGCACCTAATGTGGGGAAACTATACTGCACCTAATGTGGAGGAACTATACTGCACCTAATGTGGGGGAACTATACTGCACCTAATGTGGGGGAACTGTACTGCACCTAATGTGGGGGGAACTGTACTGCACCTAATGTGGGGGAACTATACTGCACCTAATGTGGGGGAACTATACTGCACCTAATGTGGGGGAACTATACTGCACCTAATGTGGGGGAACTATACTGCACCTAATGTGGGGGAACTATACTGCACCTAATGTGGGGGAACTATACTGCACCTAATGTGGGGGAAGTATACTGCACTTAATGTGGGGGAAACTATACTGCACTTAATGTGGGGGAAACTATACTGCACTTAATGTGGGGGAAACTATACTGCACCTAATGTGGGGAACTATACTGCACCTAATGTGGGGGAAGTATACTGCACTTAATGTGGGGGAAACTATACTGCACTTAATGTGGGGGAAACTATACTGCACTTAATGTGGGGGAAACTATACTGCACCTAATGTGGGGAACTATACTGCACCTAATGTGGAGGAACTATACTGCACCTAATGTGGGGAAACTATACTGCACCTAATGTGGAGAAACTATACTGCACCTAATGTGGGGGAACTATACTGCACCTAATGTGGGGGAAACTATACTGCACTTAATGTGGAGGGAACTATACTGCACCTAATGTGGGGAACTATACTGCACCTAATGTGGAGGAACTATACTGCACCTAATGTGGGGAAACTATACTGCACCTAATGTGGAGAAACTATACTGCACCTAATGTGGGGGAACTATACTGCACCTAATGTGGGGGAACTATACTGCACCTAATGTGGGGGAACTATACTGCACCTAATGTGGAGGAACTATACTGCACCTAATGTGGGGGAACTATACTGCACCTAATGCGGGGGAACTATACTGCACCTAATGCGGGGGAACTATACTGCACCTAATGTGGGGGAACTATACTGCACCTAATGTGGGGGAAGTATACTGCACCTAATGTGGGGAAACTATACTGCACCTAATGTGGAGGAACTATACTGCACCTAATGTGGGGGAACTATACTGCACCTAATGTGGGGAAACTATACTGCACCTAATGTGGAGGAACTATACTGCACCTAATGTGGAGGAACTATACTGCACCTAATGTGGGGGAACTTTACTGCACCTAATGTGGGGAAACTATACTGCACCTAATGTGGAGGAACTATACTGCACCTAATGTGGGGAAACTATACTGCACCTAATGTGGAGGAACTATACTGCACCTAATGTGGGGAACTATACTGCACCTAATGTGAGGGAGCTATACTGCACCTAATGTGGGGAACTATACTGCACCTAATGTGGAGGAACTATACTGCACCTAATGTGGGGGAACTGTACTGCACCTAATGTGGGGGAACTGTACTGCACCTAATGTGGGGGGAACTATACTGCACCTAATGTGGGGAAACTATACTGCACCTAATGTGGGGGAACTATACTGCACCTAATGTGGGGAAACTATACTGCACCTAATGTGGGGGAAGTATACTGCACCTAATGTGGGGAAACTATACTGCACCTAATGTGGAGGAACTATACTGCACCTAATGTGGGGGAACTATACTGCACCTAATGTGGGGAAACTATACTGCACCTAATGTGGAGGAACTATACTGCACCTAATGTGGAGGAACTATACTGCACCTAATGTGGGGGAACTTTACTGCACCTAATGTGGGGAAACTATACTGCACCTAATGTGGAGGAACTATACTGCACCTAATGTGGGGAAACTATACTGCACCTAATGTGGAGGAACTATACTGCACCTAATGTGGGGAACTATACTGCACCTAATGTGAGGGAGCTATACTGCACCTAATGTGGGGAACTATACTGCACCTAATGTGGAGGAACTATACTGCACCTAATGTGGGGGAACTGTACTGCACCTAATGTGGGGGAACTGTACTGCACCTAATGTGGGGGGAACTATACTGCACCTAATGTGGGGAAACTATACTGCACCTAATGTGGGGGAACTATACTGCACCTAATGTGGGGGAACTATACTGCACCTAATGTGGAGGAACTATACTGCACCTAATGTGGGGGAACTATACTGCACCTAATGTGGAGGAACTATACTGCACCTAATGTGGGGGAACTATACTGCACCTAATGTGGGGAAACTATACTGCACCTAATGTGGAGGAACTGTACTGCACCTAATGTGGGGGAACTGTACTGCACCTAATGTGGGGGAACTGTACTGCACCTAATGTGGGGGAACTGTACTGCACCTAATGTGGGGGGAACTATACTGCACCTAATGTGGGGAAACTATACTGCACCTAATGTGGGGGAACTATACTGCACCTAATGTGGGGGAACTATACTGCACCTAATGTGGAGGAACTATACTGCACCTAATGTGGGGGAACTATACTGCACCTAATGTGGAGGAACTATACTGCACCTAATGTAGGGAACTTTACTGCACCTAATGTGGGGAAACTATACTGCACCTAATGTGGGGAAACTATACTGCACCTAATGTGGGGAAACTATACTGCACCTAATGTGGGGAAACTATACTGCACCTAATGTGGAGGAACTATACTGCACCTAATGTGAGGGAGCTATACTGCACCTAATGTGGGGAACTATACTGCACCTAATGTGGGGGAACTATACTGCACCTAATGTGGAGGAACTATACTGCACCTAATGTAGGGAACTTTACTGCACCTAATGTGGGGAAACTATACTGCACCTAATGTGGGGAAACTATACTGCACCTAATGTGGGGAAACTATACTGCACCTAATGTGGGGGAACTATACTGCACCTAATGTGGAGGACTATACTGCACCTAATGTGGGGGACTATACTGCACCTAATGTGGGGGAACTATACTGCACCTAATGTGGGGGAGCTATACTGCACCTAATGTGGGGGAACTGTACTGCACCTAATGTGGGGGAACTATACTGTACCTAATGTGGGGAAACTATACTGCACCTAATGTGGGGGAACTATACTGCACCTAATGTGGAGGAACTATACTGCACCTAATGTGGGGGAACTATACTGCACCTAATGTGGAGAACTATACTGCACCTAATGTGGGGGAACTATACTGCACCTAATGTGGGGGAACTATACTGCACCTTCAAATATGCTTTAAAATGCATGATTTAACCTTTTATGAACAAGAAAATGATAACGTGCTGGTATAATGACGCAACACTATGGGGCTGGTATGTCATTTTTTCCAGGTTTTCACACCCGGTCCGGCCCTGGTCTCAGCATAACCTAGTTGTGGTGTCCCAGCACCAATAGCTGTCTCAGTTTGGTAGCGCGCGGTGTTGGGCCCACTAATAGACTTACTGTTATATTAATAATGATTGTATTCCATTGCAAAGTAATATATTTTTCCAAATCAATTATATTCTCGTTATGTGTACAGTGATCACTCAACATACGATGGCAATTCGCTCCAAATTAACTATCATTACTTATCATCGTATGTTGAGGGATCCGTGCAATAGTAATATAGAATGTTATACTCATGTGTCCCCGCCGCTCCGAACCGTCACTGCTGCCCTGGATCGTCGCTCCCATCACCGTCATCACGTCCCCGGGGTGTCCCCGCCCTTCCCAAACGTCACCGCTGCCCGGGATCGTCGCTCTCCATCGCTGTCATCACGTCCTCAGGGTGTCCACGCTGCTCCGGACCGTCACCGCTGCCCTGGATCGTCGCTCCCATCACCGTCATCACGTCCCCGGGGTGTCCCCGCCCTTCCCAAACGTCACCGCTGCCCGGGATCGTCGCTCCCATCACCGTCATCACGTCCCCGGGGTGTCCCCGCCCTTCCCAAACGTCACCGCTGCCCGGGATCGTCGCTCCTATCACCGTCATCACGTCCCCGGGGTGTCCCCGCCACTCCGGACCGTCACCGCTGCCCTGGATCGTCGCTCTCCATCGCCGTCATCATGTCCCCGGGGTGTCCCCGCCACTCCGGACCGTCACCGCTGCCCGGGATCGTCGCTCTCCATCACCGTCATCACATCCCCGCGGTTATAACATTGGGATGAATAAATACACACACAACACATACACAAATTCAATGCACAACACACACACACACACAACACATACAACACAACACACACAAAATATAGACCCACAACACACACAACACATACACACAAATTCAACACACACAAAAATTCAACACACAACACACACACAACACATAAAAAACACACACACAACACATGCACACACTCTTCAGCTATTGCAAAACTACAACTCCCATCATGTCCTGACAGAGAATGTAGTTGGAGAGCCCCATTTTGGGGAATAAGTTTACTCCCCCCCCCCCCACCCCACCGCTTCATAGGATAATTTCCTCCTTCACGTTCCGGCTCGGCGGTTCTGTAAGGTAATGGCGCTGCAGCTTGTTCCATTAGGGCAGGGGTGGGGGTGTAATGGTGACTTTTCTTCGTGTGCAGTAAGTGCAGGTTTGGATCATCTGCACAATTTAACCTCTTGATAACATGGATTACACGCCGCCCTCACATGTGCTTGTAAATAACAGGACCCCGCCGTGACGCCATCGAAACCTCTCCAAGCCATCCACAACCCTCCCCCGGCCGCGAGTCACCACGCAGATTATGTTTCCTTTTAATCCTTACCATAAGCCACTTACTAATAGTCATATATATTCTGTCCTCTAACCTTACAGGTCTGTATTATAATTATTATTATTATCCTGACATATCCGACATCGCAATGAACGGAAACTCTAAGACGACCGGTTTGTTATTCTTACCGGCAGCATGGGGGCAGCGTCACCTCAATGTAATAGTCATGATTAATTTAAATGGATTTATATATGACCATGGTGTAAGACTACTATATAGACATGTGGGAAACGTTAATGGAGTCATATGGGGAGTTTCTTGTCATGTGGCTCCAGCATTACAACTTCTAAACTCATAAGTCTCATACGTCTGCTCAAGTCTGGCTGGAGATGGATCCACTCGCTGAGGGTTCAGGTTACAGATGCCTATAGTAGTCTATGAAAAGAGGAGGGAATTAGTGAACAGTTGTAGACTTACAGTGGTGAAGATATAGAGTAAGCACTAGAAAGTGTTAAATCCCTCCTAGTGCACAATTCACAGCTTACACAGCTCAGTACTACTCTATAAAGTCCTTCATGTTACCCATAGAAATCTATGGAACACCTCAGTGCCGTACACACAGGACGCCTCATCAGTGCCGTACACACAGGACGCCTCATCAGTGCCGTACACACAGGACACCTCATCAGTGCCGTACACACAGGACGCCTCATCAGTGCCGTACACACAGGACGCCTCATCAGTGCCGTACACACAGGACGCCTCATCAGTGCCGTACACACAGGACGCCTCATCAGTGCCGTACACACAGGACGCCTCATCAGTGCCGTACACACAGGACGCCTCATCAGTGCCGTACACACAGGACGCCTCATCAGTGCCGTACACACAGGACGCCTCATCAGTGCCGTACACACAGGACGCCTCATCAGTGCCGTACACACAGGACACCTCATCAGTGCTGTACAAGCAGGACTTCTCATCAGTGCCATACACACAGGACGCCTCATCAGTGCCGTACACACAGGACCCCTCATCAGTGCCGTACACACAGGACACCTCATCAGTGCCGTACACACAGGACATCTCATCAGTGCCGTACACACAGGACTTCTCATCAGTGCCGTACACACAGGACTTCTCATCAGTGCCGCACTCACAGGACTCCTCATCAGAACACTTTGAGTTTACTGTATATGGTTTATATATTGAGCTCAATGATACATATACAGCAGGTTCCTGAGCTCCCTCTAGTGGTGGCTTCAGATGCTGATACAATGCATCAATATAAACGACAATCTCATAAAAGCCACTCCCCAGAACACTTCTATTAACAGATCCAGGTTCCCATCAGTCCATTAGATAACATAGAAGTGATGATTGTTGTTGTGATGTATATAGGGGTCTGGTGCTTTGCCCCCCCCCCCTTGTTGCCCCATACATTGCCGCCCTCTGTTCCCCATTTACAGTCGTGTCCGTTCGTCTTTCCTTGACCTTCTTCTGTCTCTCACATACATTTCATCCATTTTTATCAGCTCCTTGTTATTCCTGGATGTAGATTCCTCCGGACGCCGCTGTCTCCAGGCGACTTGTTGTATTGAATTATTGGTCACCTCCAATGTCAATAGATTTGCGTTATTATTCGTGCAGCGTTCCAGCCCTTCTCCACAACTTTGGAGTCTTTTCTTTTTATATATCTTAACATTTTACCATCTTTTGCTGATTTAAATTAGCATTTTAATTAATATTTTCAATGAATTTCCCTTTTTATTAATATATATATATATATATATTTTTTTTTTTACTTCCAAGAAACATTAATGGTGAAGATTGAATCCAATACTAAATGAGGCGCCGTGAGAATATCCGTAAAAAAGTCCCATCCACACAAAGCCTTGGGCTACGAGAATTCACTGCCGGCGTAATGAAGGACGGAGCGCGGCTACTTATCAGATGATACCTGGGAGGGCGGCGCGGGGTTAAGGCCGAGCAATGATAACGACAACATCAGGAGAAACAAGATAGCAGAATACAACACATGATGTAACAACTGTGTGATACATTGTATCCACAGCGCTGCCTTCTGGGAATAAAGCTTAAAACATCTGATCAGGTGACACCTTATCATGGGCGTCCTGCGCACAAACTTGAGGAGCGGCGCTATTTATTACTAAAATGATATTTTATTGTTCTAAAGGGGTACTCGGGCTTTATACATCTTATCCCCAATCCAAAAGATAGGGGATACGATGTATGATCGCAGGGGTCCTGCCGCTGTGGACCCCCGCGATCTTGATGCAGCCCTGGCATACTGTGCCGGGCGTCGCCTCCGTGAAAGGGATGTGACATCACGCCATGCCCCCTCCATTCATGTCTATGGGAGGGGGCGTGACTGTCATCACGCCCCCTCCCATAGACATGAATGGAGGGGGCATGGCTCAAAGTCACTAGGGGGCGCGGCTGTGACAGCACTGAGATCGCGGGGGTCCCCATCGGCGGGACCCCTGTGATCATACATTTTGTCCCCTCTCCTTTGGATAGGGGATAAGATGTAAAAAAATGGAATAACCCTTTAATTATGTATCTTTTTTATTGTAAATGGGAAAGAGTTTTTTTTTTTACTTTTATTTATCTATTTATTTATCTATTTGTTTGTTTGTTGTTATGCTTTTATGTAAATTTTTCTGACCTCCCATTCTCACCTTATCCCTGCGCAGAGTTTTTAATAATTTCTTGGCTTTTGTTTTTTCACCCACTTTTCGAGGATCGACCACAGGTTCTTCATGGGATTGAGATTTGGGGATTTTTCTAGGCATAAACCTAGAGTCCCTTAGTTATCACGTCTGTCTTGTGACATGGTCTCCATCATTCATCATATATTACTCCTGGATGGTTGGAGAAGTTGCCCTTGGAGGATGTTGGTTACCGTTCTTCATGGCGGTGTTCTTACACAGAATTGTGGGGGAGCCCTGACCCCTGGATGAGAACTGCTGGTATGTAGCCATCCTGCAAGACCAACTTTTCCCACCATCCAGGAGCTTTAGGCCATGTTCACACATCGGAATTTCCGTGCAGAATTCTGCATTGGAAGTCCACATGGAGATTCCGGCGCAGCAGAGTCCCATTGTATTCAACAGAATTCGGCAGAATTTTGGCGCCGGACACTCCAATTTTGGTGTCCGCAGAGAGAATGAACCTGTCCATTGTTTTTGATGACTCTGCACGGAATGCATTGCTGTCTATGAGATGGCGCATTTCTGTACGGTCTTAATGTTGGCATGTGATGCCGATGCCTGCAGTCTGCGTAAGTGATTTTCAATGCAGACATTCCAACGTGTGAACATAGCCCTAGTGATGAAGGAGGCTTTCTCCAGCATGATGGACACCATGGCACACGGCAGATGTGATAACTAAGGGGCTCAGTAAACAAAACATTCTGTTTTGGACCCCTCCCCTCAAGATCTCAATCCCATAGGGAACTTGTGGTCAGTCCTCAAAAATGGGAGGACAAACAAAAACACCAAAACTGTGATAAACTCTGCCCAGGAAGAGGTAAGAATGGGGGGTCAGAGGTCAAGATTGGGCCCAAGTATAGGGAGAGGAGGAGGAGTAAGAGGAGGAGGAGGAGGAGGAGGAGAAGGAGGAGGAGGAGGAAGAGAAGGAGGAAGAGAAGGAGGAAGAGGAGGAGGTAGAGGAGGAGGCAGAGGAGGAAGAGAAGGAGGAAGAGGAGGAGAAGGAGGAGGAAGAGGAGGAGGAAGAGGAAGAGGAGGAAGAAAAGGAGGAAGAGAAGGAAGAAGAGGAGGAGAAGGAGGAAGAGGAGGAAGAAGAGGAGGAGAAGGAGGAAGAGGAGGAAGAAAAGGAGGAGGAGGAAGAAGAGGAGGAAGAGGGAGGAGGAGGAAGAGGAGCAGGAGGAAGAGAAGGAGGCGGAAGAGAAAGAGGAAGAAGAGGGAGGGGAGAAGGGAGAGTAGCAGGAGGGGGAGGAGGAAGAAGAAATTCAGTCTTTATATGATCTTGATGTATTTGTCAATTAAAGTGTAAAACCTTCTACAAATGTATCTAATTGTCCTTCAGTAACTACAGAAAAATCTAAAAGGTCTAAAATCACTGATGCAAAAAACCAGAGAACCAAAACTTGTGTCAGTCTCCGAAGTTTGGTCAGGACTATAGTCCGGAGGCCATTACACTGACCCGCGGCCGGTTACTACGTTACCTGTAACAATAGCGATTGATCTATGAAGCAGATGTAGCACTACAAGTCCCAGCCTCCCTCAGCAGCTGTGGAGCTACAGGTCGTCTGTAGATGATTATGTAATTGTGGATCAATGCACCTAATATTGTTTTCCCGTCACATTTCATGGCGTTCAGTGATCGCGGCCGCCATTACTCCTGGATCTCATCCCTTATTGTGATTTCTCATAATAGGATTCACTGGACGGAGATGAAGCCCAATGTGAACAAGGTCCCCGGTCCCCGAAGAGAGAAGGAGAAGGCGCCGCTGATTAGTATATAGACTTATCCTGTATATTCTGGATGTCATCTCCCTGTATACACCGCGCTATTGTATATGAGCTCCCCCCCCCCCCAGCACAGTCAATGACATTGATTCCAGGAAAGACTGAAAAACAGAACAAGGACGAGGAGCAGACGTGAGGAGGGGGAGGATAGAAGAAGGGATCATTTAAAGGGGAACTCTAAGAAGTCAAGAAACGTTCCTGCAAAACATTTTCACTGCCTTTTTTCACATTTTTATTTCCCTTTTTTACACATTTTTGGTGGGGGTTTTTTAAGCTTCTTTTTTTTATTTTTTTTTGAAACATTTGTATTGCCCTTTTTATACATTTTTACAGCTTTTTTTAAAGCTTTTTTTCCAATTTTTATTGCCTTTTTCCCATTTTTATTTCTTTTTTACAAATTTTTATTGCTTTTTTAAGTTTTTTTACACATTTTTATTGCAATTTTTACGCATATTTACAGCTTTTTTTAGTTTTTTTCACACATTTTTATTGCCTTTTGTTTACAAAGTTTTACAGCTTTTTTATTTTTTTATTTAACAAATTTTTACAACTTTTTTGAGTTTTATTTTACAAATTTTTATTGCATTTTTTACGCATGTTTACAGCTTTTTTTTAAGTTTTTTTCCACACATTTTTATAGCTTTTTTTTGTTTACAAATTTTTACAACTTTTAAATTTTTTTATTTGACAAATTTTTACAACTTTTCTTGAGTTTTTTTTTACACATTTTTATTGCCATTTTCATAAATTTTAACTGCTTGTTTTCTTTACACATTTTTACTTCATTTTGTCTGTTTTTGATGCAGATTCCTAAAATCGTGTTAAAAAACAAAAATTTTTTTTACTGTTATACTATTGCAGTAGAACAGCGCCATTTTTGTGGTGATCCTGAGCTCCTCGTAATGATTACTGTTGCAGCTTCCACTTGTATTTGGCGCAGCGCTGAACACCTGTCCTCCCGGTGCTGTCACAATGACATTTGGCAGCGAGCGCGCCCCAGTCCGGCACAGCAGATGCTTCATCCATGGCGCACCTCTTTTCCAGCCGGCACCGGTGACGTTCTGCGTTTCTGGACGGCATCATTACGCCGCGGCCAATTTTTTGGAGGCTTTGCTGCTCGCCGCATGTGAGATCTTTATCTGATCCTTCATGCAGATAATAGAGAAGACACCGGGAGGACGCGGCGCGGCTCGCAGCTTCTGCCATCGCCGCTTCCTTCCCATTTACAATCTGTTGCGCGACTTAGAGGAGACACCCAAACAATCTCCACATAATCGCCCGAACCGTGCCAAGAACCCAACGACAGCAATCTAGTGGTTTACATGACGATGGCGGTGAAGCGTTGTTACCGCGGGGGGGAAACTAGAGGAAAGCAAAGCTTCTGGCGCCCGGGCTTAATGCTTCGAGTGCAGAGAAAAAAGGCAATTATGCAAATGGAACAGCAGGGGGCGCTGCGGCTGGGGCAGGATTGTGTGCTGATTGCAAAAACTATTCAACTTCTCTAAAAATTCTTCACGGTTAAGTCATTCGTGCCTCCAGCTGTTGCAAAACTGCAACTCCCAGCATGCCCCGACAGCCTTTGTTTTTAAACAGTGTACCTCCAGCTGTTGCAAAACTACAACTCCCAGCATGCCACGACACCCTTTGTTTTTTAAACAGTGTACCTCCATCTGTTGCAAAACTACAACTCCCAGCATGCCCAGACAGCCAAAGGCTGTCTGGGCATGCTGGAAGTTGTAGTTTTGGAACAGCTGGAGGCACCCTGGTTGGGAAACACTAGTGTAAGTAAATTTTTTTACCAACCTGCATCACTCCAGATGTTGCAAAACTACAATTTCCAGCATACCCTGACAGCTTTTTGTTTTTCAAACAGTGTGCCTCCAGCAGTTGCAAAACTACACCTCCCAGCATGCCCTGACAGCCTTTGTTTTTTTAAACAGTGTGCATCCAGCTGTTGCAAAACTACAACTCCCAGCTTGCCCAGACAGCCTTTGTTTTTCAGTGTGCCTCCAGCTGTTGCAAAACTAAAACTCCCAGCTTGCCCAGACAGCCTTTGTTTTTCAACAAGTGTGCCTCCAGCTGTTGCAAAACTGCAACTCCCAGCATGCCCCGACAGTCTTTGTTTTTTAAACAGTGTGCCTCCAGCTGTCGCAAAACTACAACTCCCAGCATGCCACGACACCCTTTGTTTTTTAAACAGTGTACCTCCATCTGTTGCAAAACTACAACTCCCAGCATGCCCAGACAGCCAAAGGCTGTCTGGGCATGCTGGAAGTTGTAGTTTTGGAACAGCTGGAGGCACCCTGGTTGGGAAACACTAGTGTAAGTCAATTTTTTTACCAACCTGCATCACTCCAGATGTTGCAAAACTACAATTTCCAGCATACCCTGACAGCTTTTTATTTTTCAAACAGTGTGCCTCCAGCAGTTGCAAAACTACACCTCCCAGCATGCCCTGACAGCCTTTGTTTTTTTAAACAGTGTGCATCCAGCTGTTGCAAAACTACAACTCCCAGCTTGCCCAGACAGCCTTTGTTTTTCAGTGTGCCTCCAGCTGTTGCAAAACTAAAACTCCCAGCTTGCCCAGACAGCCTTTGTTTTTCAACAAGTGTGCCTCCAGCTGTTGCAAAACTGCAACTCCCAGCATGCCCCGACAGTCTTTGTTTTTTAAACAGTGTGCCTCCAGCTGTCGCAAAACTACAACTCCCAGCATGCCCCGACAGCCTTTGTTTTTAAACAGTGTGCCTCCAGCTGTTCCAAAACTACAACTCCCAGCATGCCACGACACCCTTTGTTTTTTAAACAGTGTACTTCCATCTGTTGCAAAACTACAACTCCCAGCATGCCCAGACAGCCAAAGGCTGTCTGGGCATGCTGGAAGTTGTAGTTTTGGAACAGCTGGAGGCACCCTGGTTGGGAAACACTGGTGTAAGTCAATTTTTTACCAACCTGCATCACTCCAGATGTTGCAAAACTACAATTTCCAGCATATCCTGACAGCTTTTTATTTTTTAAACAGTGTGCCTCCAGCAGTTTCAAAACTACAACTCCCAGCATGCCCTGACAGCCTTTTTTTTTTAACAGTGTGCCTCCAGCAGTTGCAAAACTACAACTCCCAGCTTGCCCAGACAGCCTTTGTTTTTCAGTGTGCCTCCAGCTGTTGCAAAACTAAAACTCCCAGCTTGCCCAGACAGCCTTTGTTTTGCCAAAGGCTGTCCGGGCATGCTGGGAGTTGTAGTTTTACAACAGCTGGAGGCCCCCTGGTTGGGAAACACTGGTGTAGGTACATTTTTTCCCAACCTGTATCACTCCAGATGTTGCAAAACTACAACTCCCAGCATGCCCTGATACTATTTACCTGACCCTTCTTTAGTCATCCAAATAACATACTAAAAACGTATTTTAAACACAAAATGGGATAAAATCATACAAAGGAATGACGAAATAAATTGATTTTAGGTAATAAGTATGTACTTTAATGGGAAAGGTATATACAGATACGAATATATGGCGTCCATTTTAGGACATCATCCGTTGTCAGCCGTAACTCCGTCCCGTGTCAAGCGAAACAGCCTCCCGCCTCCTCTCTCGGACCAATCGCTGTCAGTTGTCAGCCACAACTCCCTCCTCCATCATCCGCAACTCCCTCGTCCAAAACACCGTCATGCGTCAGACGATTCTCCCTCAGACGCAACTTCCTGCCGCATAGCAGAGCCGACGCTGCACAGCACTGTATAGCAGAGAGCCAACACTGACTCGACTCTGCTACACGGCAGGAAGGTTTTTCATCTGAGGGATGACGGAGTTTTGGATGAGGGAGTTTTGGATGATGGAGGATGGAAATGAGGCTGACGCCTGACGGAGATTGGGAGGAGGCAGGACGCTGTTTTGCCTGACGCGGGATGGAGTTACCGCATGTTGACTGATGATGTCTTAAAATGGACACCGTATGAATAAATTCATATCCACATACCGTATTTTTCGCCATATAAGACGCACCCAATTTTAATGGGTGAAAATCTAGAAAAAAAAGATTCTGGACCTTCAACCTGCGGACCTCCAGATGTTGCAAAACTACAACTCCTAGCATGCCAGGAGTTGTAGTTTTGCAACATCTGGAGGTCCGCAGGTTGAAGACCACTGGTATTGGAGGTTATACTCACGTGTCCCCGCCGCTCCAGACCGTCACCGCTCGTCACCGCTGCCCTGGATGTCGCCCTCCATCGCTGTCGCCACGTCCCCGGGGTGTCCCCGTCGCTCCGGAACGTCTCTACTGCCGGGTATCCTCACACTCTGTTGCCGCCATCACGCCGCTATGCACGCCGCTCCTATTGGATGACGGGAAGGCGTGCGCTACGACGTGATGACGACGAAGGAGAGCGCCGGCCATGCAGGGGATCCCGGCACAGTGCAGACACCGAGGAGGCAGGTAAGGTCCCTCCCGGTGTCCTGTAAGCTGTTCGGGATGCCGCGATTTCACCGCAGCCGAGTTAGTGTCACTTTCGCTTCAGACGCGGCGGTCAGCTTTGATCGCCGCATCTGAAGGGTTAATACAGGGCATCACCGTGATCGGTTATGTCCTGTATTAGCCGCGGGTCCCGGCCGTTGATGGGCGCAGGGACCGCCGCCATAGGACAGGGTTTTAATGTGTATTTACCGTATAAGACGCACCAACTCCCCCCTACCCCCCCCCCCCCCCAGTTTTGGGAAAGAAAAAGTGCGTCTTATACGGCGAAAAATACGGCACCAGATATAATGTCACCAAATGCACCATACAAAAAATATTGTACAATTGACTTTACACTAATTGATATTCTGTTTGTATCCAATTCTGTCTCTTACATATGTTTTTTGTATGATATTTTAAGCAATAAAGATACAATATAGCTTATTATGCATTGACCCAGAAGACATAGCTTTCCCTTGGCTCTTTATCACTTCTCTCCCATAGAGCTTCTGCAGAACATTTCAGTACATAGCAGTCTATCGCACAATGAGGCTGCAGCTGCTGAATCCATTCCCTGTCTGCTCCTCTGCCATTGCTCAGCACAAGGCAGCATGCTGTAACCACACTTCGTTCTTCCGAAATGTCTGGAATTTTTTTTTATATATGTTTATATGATAGGGAGCTCATCATGTAAGTGGGAGGGGCTGGCTTGTGGTGACAACACTTAGGGGGCGGGACTAAAATTCTGACACAAGATCCAGCGGCACCTTCTGAGACAGCAGAAAATGATGATGAATTGTCTCTGAAAAGATAGAAGAGCTGCTGAGATAACACCATACTGACATTGAGATGACTACACAACTTTCTGTCAGAAGAGGAGGAGCTAAGAGCTCCTGAGACAACACCATACTGAAATTGAGATAACTACACAACTTCCTGTCAAGAGAGATGGTGAAGCCAATGAGCTGCTGAGACAACAACATACTTACAATAAGAGGACCGCACAACTTCCTGTCAGAAAAGGGAGAGGAGCTAAGAGCTGCTGAGACAACACCCTCCTGACAATGATAGTACTACACAACTTCCTGTCAGAAGAGAGAGGGGAGTTAAGAACTGCTGAGACAACACCACACTACATTGAGATGACTACACAAATTCCTGTTAGGAGAGAGGGAGAAGCCTATGAACTGCTGAGACAACAGCACACTGACAATAAGAGGAATGTACAACTTCCTGTCAGAAGAGAGGGAGGAGCTAAGAGCTGCTGAGGCAACACCACACTGACAATGAGAGGACTACACAACTTCTTGTCAGAAGAGAGGGAGGAGCTAAGAGCTGCTGAGCCAACCCCACACTGACATTGAGATGAGTACTCAACTTCCTGTTAGGAGAGAGAGAAGCCTATGAACTGCTGAGACAACAACACACTGACAATAAGAGGACCATACAACTTCCTGTCAGAAAAGAGAGAGGGGCTAAGAGTTGCTGAGACAACACCCTCCTGACAATGAGAGTACTACACAACTTCCTGTCAGAAGAGAGAGGGGAGTTAAGAACTGCTGAGACAACACCACACTGACATTGAGATGACTACTCAACTTCCTGTTAGGAGAGAGGGAGAAGCTTATGAACTGCTGAGACAACAACACACTGACAATAAGAGGACCATACAACTTCCTGTCAGAAAAGACAACACCCTCCTGACATTGAGAGGACTACACAACTTCCTGTTAAGAGAGAAGGAGAAGCCTATGAACTGCTGAGACAACAACACACTGACAATAAGAGGACTGTACAAATTCCTGTCAGAAGAGAGGGAGGAGTTAAGAGCTGCTGAGACAACACCACACTGACATTGAGAGGACTACTCAACTTCCTGACAGTAAGAGGACTGTACAACTTCCTTGCAGGAGAGAGGGAAAAGCCAATGGGCTGCTGAGACAACAACACACTGACAATAAGAGGACCATACAACTTCCTGTCAGAAGAGAAGGAGGAGCTAAGAGCTGCTGAGACAACACCACACTGACAATGAGAGGACAACACAACTTCCTGTACAATTAATGATTACACTATATTAAAAAAATATATACAATTTCCTGGGTTGATCAAGGTGAGGGTTTAACATGTTCAGAGGGTGGTATTCGTGTATTGGGGGCTATGACTTTTTGGGGGGTCCCGTACACTCCCTGCTGGATAGACTGGCCCTGTCTGCTCTAAACCTCATCCTTTTTGTACGTTCCTGCACAGAACAGACGCGACCAAACGATCCCTGAGTTATTGAAGGATTAAACACAAAGTTTTCTACATTTTTAAATCCCCATAATGACTCGATGGTAAAATTTTCGGCAGAATTCTTCCCCGCATCTGTTTGATGCGAAAACAATGTAACTTTTATATATTTTGATTAGAAATTCGGAGAAATACAGTGATTTCCATTTGTGGTAATAAACATCACCATCTGCCGGTAATTGGCGCCGCGTGGGAAGCAAATTCTTGGTTTCAGCCGCTTTGTCTGCGGACAAATAACTATAATCATTCCTCAGCCGGCAACAAGACGACGACGGCAGAAAGATGGGCGAGAAAAAACTGCGCAGTGATTTCTGCCGCTCGCTCCCCCGTCATACAGCGCTACGGATCCAGATCAACCACTAAACCCGCAATTACTGCGATTTACATGAAACCCACGGGAGAGAAGCGGAGAAGGTCGGAGCGTTATTGTGATTGACTTTAACCTATTTAGTATTCGACTCTAGATGGGATTTAACCTTAGAGAGACACATGGCGGTGGCTGCCACGACGTAGATGAAAAACGTTGTCGTCGCGCGGTTTTACTACAAAGCTGCTCAGTGTTCAGGTGAACGTCCAAATAGTATTGGATGGTGAATGGAAGTTTTATTTGCAGGCGTTAAAGGGGAACCCCACCCATAGACATCTTATCCTCTATCCCTCGCGATCTTCGTGCACGCAACCGGCATTCCGAACATAATGTTTAGAATGCTAAGTTTGGTCGGCTGTGGTTGTGACGCCACGCCACACCCCCTCCATCCAGGTCTATAGAAGGGGGCGTGGCTACATCCATGCTCCCTCCCATGGACATGAATGGAGGGGGCGTGGTGTGACATCACAAAGGGGCGTGGCATGATGTCATAATGTTCAGAACACCCAGGTGCTTGCATGTTGATTCCGGGGCGGGGGGGGGGGGATTCTAGCCTGAATAAATAATTGTTAAAGGGGTATTCTGCCCCTAGACATCCTATCCTCATATGATGTCTAGGGTCGGAGTGCCCTTTTACCAGTCATTTGAAAACTGCAGCGACTTGTGATAAAGTTGTCTGCTGGCATGAACCCCAATTCATCTTCTCTGCCGTCCTCCTGTGTAAATCCTGCTTATCTTGGGTCAAACAGGAAGAAGATCTGTCCTTCTGATAATTAAAGGGGCTCTCTTATAAAGACAATAGACATATGCAGAACCAAATATTTGTTTTCGGTTCTGTGAATATTCGGAATGCTGTGCATTCGTCATATTCGGTTTTTGGATGCATCCGCAAAAATTTTTTTCGTTTTCGGATGCATTTGTTTAAAAAAACGGATGCATTCGTTAATTCAGATTTTTTGGTTCTGCACATGTCTAGTGATCCCTCAACATACGATGGTAATTTGTATGTTGAGGGATTCGTGCAATGTAAAAAAGTAAAGTCCTAGTCACCTGTCCCCGCTGCTCCCGATGGTGTCCCCGGGCCTCCGCTGGGCTCTCCTTGTCCTCTTCGGTACTCCGCTGGGCTCCGCTGGGCTCTCCTGGTCTTCTCTGGTCCTCCGCTGTCTGCCGCAAGGCCTTACTGGGCCTCCGTAGCGACGTCATCACGCTGTTCCTCATGACGACATCAGAGGGAGACCCGTATGAATGCCCCGGACCAGCCCAGGACCCACCGGAGGAAGGCCTGGAGCAGCGCGGAAAGGGGAGTGAACCTGCCCGGGCTGCTTCAACTGCTATCCGGCAGCAGCTTAAGCATTATGCGCTGCCGGATAGCAATTGATGCATGGCCCCGACATTCGGTATACTGATATTGAATGCACTCGTTAACTGTATATTCGTATTCGTATGCTTTTTCAGGATTTTGTGATTTTTTTTTCCGTGCATTCTTTTAGTAACGAACATCCGAAAACGGGAAAATTTGTATTGTTCCATGTTCCGAAACGAATTGCACATGTCTAAAAGACAAACCAAGTCAATATGCCCTGTCCGGTCAGTCTAAAATCCTCTTGTTGATTAAAGGGGTACTCCAGTGGAAAAATATTTTATTTTAAATCAACTGGTGCCACAAAGTTAAACAGATTTGTTAATTACTTCTATTTAAAAATCTTAATCCTTCCAGTACTTATCAGCTATTTTATTCTCCAGAGGAAGTTGTGTAGTTTTTCCAGTCTTACGAGCACAGTGCTCTCTGCTGACACCTCTATCCATGTCAGGAATTGTCCATAGCAGGAGAGGTTTGCTATGGGGATTTTCTCCTACTCTGGACAGTTCCTGACATTGACAGAGGTGTCAGCAGAGAGCACTGTGCTCAGACTGGAAAGAACTGGACAATTTCCTCTGTAGTATTCAGCAGCTGATAAGTACTGGAAGGATTAGGATCATATCCTGACCTCATATCCCGTCCTCATATCCCGACCTCCTATCCCGTCCCCATATCTTGTCCTTATATCCCGACCTCATATCCTGTCCTCCTATCCCGACTTTGATTTTGAGTGTAACTCCATATCCTGTCCTCATATCCCATCCTCCTATACGTCTTCATATCCTGTCCCCATATCTTATCCTCATATCCCGTCCCCATATCCCGTCCCCATATTCCGTCCTCATATCCCTTCCTCATATCCCGTCCTCATATCCCGTCCCCATATCCCATCCTCATATCCCGTCCCCATATCCCGTCCCCATATCTTGTCCCCATATCCCGTCCTCATATCTTGTCCCCATATCCCGTCCTCATATCCCGACCCCATATCTCGTCCTCATATCTCGTCCCCATATCTTGTCCCCATATCCCGTCCTGATATCCCGTCCTCATATCTCGTCCTCATATCCCGTCCTCATATCTCGTCCTCATATCTCGTCCCCATATCTTGTCCCCATATCCCGTCCTCATATCCCGTCCCCATATCCCATCCCCATATCTTGTCCCCATATCCCGTCCTCATATCCCGACCCCATATCTCGTCCTCATATCTAGTCCCCATATCTTGTCCCCATATTCCGTCCTCATATCCCGTCCTCATATCTCGTCCTCATATCCCGTCCTCATATCCCGTCCCCATATCCCGTCCTCATATCCCGTCCTCATATCCCATCCTCATATCCCGTCCTCATATCCCGTCCCCATATCCCGTCCCCATATCTTGTCCCCATATTCCGTCCTCATATCCCGTCCTCATATCCCGTCCCCATATCCCGTCCTCATATCCCATCCTCATATCCCGTCCTCATATCCTGTCCCCATATCTTGTCCCCATATTCCGTCCTCATATCCCGAATTTGATTTTGAGTGTGGCTCCATATCCAGACCTCTATGGGTTGATAAATTTGATTTCCATTGATAATTTTTGTGTCAGTCAGATCACAATAAATATTGTATCAATCTGGTCATGCACAAAAGACCCTTGAACTAATATGTAAAGCTGAATGTAACATCCAAAAGATGTATCGCCATATAGATGTCCTATACAAGACAGCAAAAAACATTCATAAATAATTGTATCAAAAGATAATAAATAATGAACAGCAAGAGGGGACACTTACATGTCAAACGGTCTCTTGGAGAGGACTCCAGATAGAAGGGACTGTTAAGGGACTGTTTGAGGATAGTGATCCTGTGACACAATACCTGGAAGGTCAGACGGGCTGATGAAGAGATTAGTGTAATTCAGAGAGGCCCTTGTTTAGCTTTCTCCTCTCAGAGACAGGGATCTTGTGGAATGTATCCTCACAGCAGGATCAGTGACTATAGTGGAGACAGAATGTACCCAGGTATAAGATATGTGGACTAGGTGTAGGTAGGTCTAGCACCTGCAGAGCTAGAATATACACATTGGACCCTGACAAGTGCTGGGTCAGAACTAACTGGTTCTAACAGGTTTGGCTCCTCCCCTTCTCCTTGGAAAGAGTGGTTGTACTAGATATTTTTATGGCAATCATTGGCTAGGAGGATCATGTGATCATCTGGTACAGTAAATGCACAAAATATTACCCCCCCCCCTTACAATCTGTAAGAGCTCAGTGATATTTACATTTACATTAACCCTACAGTACCGAGTACACTTCAATACAATATGAATTTTTTTACTGTCAACCACCCAAAAACTTTCTTAGGATGGTATCTGTAACAGTACTGGGACACTGCGCTGACTTATGCATTAATCTGTTTCTGAACGTATATTAAGGCTGAATGGCGACCATCAGCAAGATATCTGTGATCAGTCCATTGATGTAACTGCAGACAGTGAATGGAAAGTGAAAATACGTGAGAAATGCAGGTGGGACCTCAGATCAGCACAGTCAACATTTCAGCTCCCTTTCCTTTTGAGCTGAGCTAGACTGTACAGAAGCCTTTCCCAACCAGGGTGCCTCCAGCTGTTGCAAAACTACAACCCCCAGCATGGCTTTGGCATGCTGGGGGTTGTAGTTTTGCAACTGCTGGAGGCACCCTCGTTGGAAAACACTGGTGTAGAGTTATAATGTCTTCAGTGCATAGTGCTAAATATTGTGCTAAATAAACATTGTGCTGGATATTTCTGCTCCTTTTGCAGCTGCTGGGCAGATCTGAGCAGACTGTAGAGTTCAGTTCCAAGAGCTGAGGGGTGTGTGTGCGGCCAGTCATAGCTCATCACACACTGAACTTCTCTCTGCTGTGTCTTCAGAACAGCATAGCAGAGTAAGAGTGGGGATCACTTTTAAGGGCTTGTGGTTCTAAATCTAAGGTGTCACAGTGTCACATGTCACATGGCAGTCCCGTGTCTGTTACTTGCTGTTGCCAGACTTTATAACAGCTCTTAACAAAATAGCCAAGTCACCGAGAAGTTTAAAGGGGTACTCTGCTGCTCTCTGATCGTAGGGGTCCCACTGCTGGCGCCCCTCGTGATCTCCCGCAGCATTCTAAACAAACGCCGGGTTGCAGTGGTCATGTCGTCAGGGCCCAGCCCCCTCATGATGTCACATCATGCCCCCTCCATTCATGTCTATGGGAGTAGGTGTGTTGGCCAACACGCCACCTCCCATAGACATAAATGGAAAGGGCATGGCGTCACGAGGGGGAGTGGGCGTGGCGTCACGATCACGGCCCCCGGCTCTTAGCGTTATGAACAAAACCTTTAGGTTAGTGGTGGAAATGTCGCATCAAAAAACCCATCAAAGATAGATTTATTTTTTTTAGCAACTTTTGCATTGAAATCCTGTGACACCATTCACTAACATTGCACGCGCCGTTGCGCGATATTTGTGTCGCGTGACCAGGGATCGCACTGTAAATGACAAATTTTACATGGAACTTCATCTAGTCTCTGGAGCTGTTCACACTGCTGCAGTATTCAAACAAGAATCTAAAAGCACAAGATGGGTGAAGATCGGCGAGCCTGCGCGTTGACGGGTTCAGTGTGCGGAATAGTTGTACATTGTAATAAGTGGATACATGGAGCTGTATATGACCGCGGTCCCGGACCCTCCATGTGCTGACGCTATCTTATTCTTCATGCAGAATATTTTGTATTATTTTTATACATTTTATATCCACATTTTGTGTCTCTTCCGATAAATAAATTTCCCTGCATTCATTTTAATGCCCTGCGCATCCCTCGCCTTCTCCTCACATCCCGCTCTTCCGCTTCTACATTTTTTAACATCTTTTCTATTCTGATCTCATTCCCAGAACTAACCGGGGTCAAATAGCAAAGTCCAGAACCTGCCTAATCCCCTGCGGGCCCCGAGCTGTCACTCACATCTCGCTGCTGACAGCCATTGTGGGCAGCGATTATGATCTGATGATATTATACGGCTCCTTCCTCCCGGATATCGGATCCGCTCCCATGTAGATTACATCTCGCCGTCAGTTCACATGTGAGGATTCTGCAGCTGCAGCTTCTTATTCTCCGCAGCGCTGACTTTGTCCTTGTTACAGGTTTATAATAATCGTCCATAAAAAATGATACAACGTAACGTCCCCTGGAATCATCACGCAATAAGTCATTAGCGTGTATACAAAATACAAACAAAATACTGGGACAGAACTTCATGGCATTAACCCTTTACGGCAGTCTTTTTCGTTTTTGTCATCCCTTAAGAGCCACAACTTTTTAAAATATACATTGACATAACGGTATAATTATCTTTAAATGTATTGTTTTTCAACTTGTATTTTTTAATAGTTAATTTTTAATAGTTAGTTTTTTAATAGTTTTTAATAGTTAGTATTTAAAGGGGTACTCCGCCCCTAGACATAAGATGTCTTCTGATCGTGGGGTCCCGCTGCTGGGCGATTGTTTAGAGTGTCGGGTGCAGCATCGGAGGCTCGTGACGTCATGGTCACGCCTCCTCAAAGCAAGTCTATGGGAAGGGGCGTGATGATCATCACGCCCCCTCCCATAGACTTGCATTGAGGGGGCATGGCTGTGACGTCACGAGCAGGGCGTGACCGTGATGTTATGCGCCTCCTCCCCACATCACCAGTCATCTGGCACTGGATGTCTGGGGTGCCGCAGCAGTTATCGCGTGGGTCCCCAGCAGCATCTTATCCCTTACCCCTATGAGGGGGGGGAGGGGGGGGGGGGCTCCCGTATACATGAGATTCGATCCTTGTAGTTCCTTACTGCCTTTTAGAATAATACCCTATCACTGTTCTCCTCTGTGTGGGAGCCTTAGGATACGTTCACACGAGCAGATCCCTAGCGCGTATTATGCTGCGGATTTGCCGCTGCAGACAGACTCACTGAAGCCTTCTAGAAGTTTCTGCATAGAAACTAGCTGAGGAATGTACCATGTGACCAATGAGTCAGTAAACTTTACATAGCATTATGCAAATACTTAAAGGGGTACTCCGCTGCTCAGCGTTTGGAACAAACTGTTCTGAATGCTGGAGCTGGTACCGGGAGCTTGTGACGTCATAGCCCCGCCCCACGATGACATCACACCCCACCCCCTCAATGCAAGTCTATGGGAGGGGGCGTGATGGCTGTCACGCCCCCTCCCATAGTCTTGCATTGAGAGGGTGGGGCGTGATGTGATGTCATGAGGAAGGCGGGGCTATGACGTCACGGGTTCCTAGCGCTGGCTCCAGCGTTGGGAACAGTTTGTTCCAAACGCTGAGCAGCGGAGTACCCCTTTAAGTATTTGCATAATGCTATGTAAAGTTTACTGACTCATTGGTCACATGGTACATTCCTCAGCTATTTTCTATGCAGAAACTTCTAGAAGGCTGTGGGAAGAGTTCCTAGTCTAACCCAATCTCCCCAGAGGGCTGGACCCAAACCAGTTGGTTCTAGTCTGTGTTTTACTAGATCAACATCTCCTACCAGGAGGACACACATGTAGTCTAGAGTGTTACCCCTAGGTCCAGTAAAGTTCAGGCCAAAAGAGACAGAACATCTAGTTAAAGGGGTACTCCGGTGGAAAACACATGTTTTCAAATGAACTGGTGCCAGAAAGTTCTACAGATTTGTAAATTACTTCTATAGAAAAAAAATCTTAATCCTTCCAGTACTTATTAGCTGCTGTATACTCCACAGAAAGTTGTGTAGTTCTTTCCAGTCCGACCACAGTGCTCTCTGCTGCCACCTCTGTCAGTGTCAGGAAGTGTCCAGAGTAGAAGCAAATCCCCATAGCAAACCTCTCCTGCTCCGGACATTTCCTGACATGGACAGAGGAGTCAGCAGAGAGCACTGTGGTCAGATTGAAAAGAACTACACAACTTCCTGTGGAGGATACAGCAGCTGATAAGTACTGGAAGGGTTAATATTTTTATATAGAAGTAATCTACATATATGTATCAGTTGATTTGAAAATATTTTTTTTTCCCCTCTGAAATACCCTTTTACAGAGGTACTCCAGTGCTCTGAACATTCGGAGTCGGAGGCGGTGACATGAATGGAGGGGGCGTGGTGTGACGTCACGAGGGTCGCGGCTGTGACCTCGCGACCACTGCCGCCAGAATAGCGTTTGGCTGCAAGAGATCCAGGGGAGCCCCAGCAGCGGGACACCTGCGATCAGACATCTTATCCCCTATCCTTTGGATAGGCGATAAGATGTCTGGCGGCGGAGTACCCCTTTAACCATCCCCCTGCTCCACCATAATTGCTCCACTGACCCTATAAGTTAAAGGAGAGCTGTAGTGGAAAGGAGATAAGTTATAGATCATGGGGGTCCGACCGCAGGGACCCCCGCGATATCTCCTGGGATACATGGAACGGGCATGTTGGCCGCCACATCATGCAGGGACGTACTGGGGCGGCCCCGTACAGGAGGACATGGGGGGTATTTATCAATTTTGCCTGTTGACAGTTTCTTTTTACCCTCCTTATTTTCACTTTGGTTTTCGTGGACATGCAGTATATCAGCAAGAGACGTGAGTTATTTTCTTTTGTGGGGTTTATAGCCGCCATGTGAAATGGATTTTTTTTTTTTTGGTTACTTTAGTGCAGTGGTCTTCAAACCTGCAGTGGACTAAAGCAGTGGTCTTCAACCTGCAGACCTCCAGATGTTGCAAAACTACAATTCCCAGCATGCCCGGACAGCCAACGGCTGTCCGGGCATGCTGGGATTTGTAGTTTTGCAACATCTGAAGGTCCGCAGGTTGGAGACCACTGCTTTAGTCCTTACCTTTCCTGACCCTGTGCGGCCATGTCCAATGCCGGCTCAACGGAGGGTGAAGGTCCCTCAGAGACAACTATGTCGCAGGACAGTATTGCGCAGCCCCGGAGGCGTCGCAGCTTTCACAATTTTTTTTTTTTATGTATGTTGACGCCTTTACATTTTCTGACATTGCTAAGTGTGTATTCCATGTGCAAAATTTCTTGGCAGTGATTTGCGCCAAAAAAAAAAAAAAAACCCTAAAGGCGCAAAATTGCACCAAAGATCGATTGGAGCAAATGATGAATTACTGACTAAAGTTGAAATCACACACAGGACCGTGTGATTTTGATAAAGTTGCAAAAATGACAGTGGAGAAAATGCGCCAAACTTTGGCGCAAAAAGACACTGCACCAAAGCATTGCGCCAAAGTTTCATAAAAAAACAAAACACATAAATCGTTTGTACACAGAGCAATGAGGGATCAGCTCGCAGCCCCCCCCCCCCCCGGCCTCTCCACCCTCCGCAGAAGGATCCACTCCGTTCTCTGTGATACAATCTCCAAGTCTTTATACATTGTTGCTGTTTTTCTTTTCCTCTTTTGTAGTTAATGCGCACGCAGCGCGCTCCCTATTAATGTTATATGATGCCTCTTATGTTCTCCAAAGATGAATGCTCAGCCGGCGAACGGACAAATTGCGCACTTAGCATGGAGCGCGGCGGCTGTAGAGCACTAATGGCTTAATAATGATATGTTTCTATATGTTCAGCGCATGAAATGAAGATGTATTCATCACGCGCGCAATTAACATCCCCTTCTCCGCGGCTTATTGCAGGGACCCCCGTCACCGGGTAATTGTATCTCGTTCGCCCAGGAACGCTCCATTGAGTCGATGCGGTAATCAATCCTTGGCGGCACAACCGGGCTCAGTTAACAGGTCGCATTAGAAAAGTTGTCAGGAAAAGGAGAAAAATAAAACAACTTTCCCAGGCTGACATGTAAATGAAGGAGTTTCTGCGCTCGCGGGGGACGGCAGCGAAAAATACAGGTTGTTGTTACATGAAGTGATCGGGGGAAATTGAGACGGAATAATATAGGATTTGTATCATTGGCTGCCGAGGCCGAAGCGTATACAGAGCGCTTCACCCTGAAATGTAAAACCCGCCATAAGTATAAAGGAGTCGTCGGCTTATTCTGCTCAGATGTAACTTAGTCGTATATGTTTCCGCAGAAGTCGTCTCAAATCAATATGGCTGCTGAAGGGGGGAATAGAAGGTCCCAGTGTCCTCACCTGTCCCTATAGTAACCATATCGGCCCCGGAAGAGACTGTCACCCTACTTTCCTAAAGCTCTGAAAGGTTCAGGTCGCCTCCAGCTGTTGCAAACAGTTTTGCAACAGCTGGAGACACACTGTTTGGAAAACACTGCTTATGCTATTATCTTGCACTGTTATGTGGTTGCAAGAAATATATATATATATATATATATATATATATATAACTCAACGTGTGTATGTATGTATGTATATATGTGTGTATGTATGTGTGTGTGTGTGTATATGTGTATGTATGTATGTGTATGTATGTGTGTGTGTGTATGCATATATATGTGTGTGTGTGTGTATGCATATATATGTGTGTATGTATGTGTGTATATGTGTGTGTATGTATGTGTGTATGTGTGTGTATGTATGTGTGTATGTGTGTGTATATGTATGTATGTATGTGTGTGTGTGTATGCATATATATATATGTATGTGTGTATGCATATATATGTTTGTATGTGTGTGTGTATGTGTGTGTGTATGTGTATGTATATATGTGTATGTGTGTGTATGTATGTATATATGTGTGTGTATGTATATATGTGTATGTGTGTATGTATATATGTGTATGTGTGTATGTATGTATATATGTGTGTGTATGTATATATATGTATATATGTGTGTGTATGTATGTAAATGTATGTGTATGTTCCACCATCACGTCCAAACAGCTAAAGATATCACCATTACACTTGACCACATGTTACTTATATGTCACCAACAAACATAGGATAGGTGATTTAACCCTTACTCACCCCCATTTGCCAGGGTCGGGGTTTTTGTATAACGTCCCATACAAGTTTATGGGAAATACATGTTACTGCAGAACTTCCAAACGTCTGGAGATATTTCCATAATACTTGGTCACATGTTACTTATATGTCCACTTAAAACATAGGATAGTTCATTTAACCCTTAACTACCCCCATTTGTGAGGGTCGGGTTTTTTGTTTAAAGTCCCATGCAAATCAATGGGAAATGTATGTTCCCACATAACTTCCGTACGGCTGGAGATATTTCAATACCTGGTACACGTATTACGGGTCAGGATAGAAGGGACGGGATAGGAGGTCGGGATAGGAGGACGGGATAGGAGGTCGGGATAGGAGGTCGGGATAGGAGGACGGGATAGGAGGTCGGGATAGGAGGTCGGGATAGGCGGTCGGGATAGGAGGTCGGGATAGGAGGTCGGGGTATGAGGACGGGATATGGAGTTGGGATATAACAACAATATATGAAGACGGGAAATGAAGTCAAAATCTTCCTCTGTTTATTTTCCTCCACAACAAGGATTAGGAAGGAAAAACCAGGGAACTCAGCTAGAGAATAAATAAATAAGTAACTAAAGCAAATAAATAAGTAAATAAAGCAGTGTTTTCCAACCAGGGGGGCCCCAACTGTTGCAAAACTACATCTCCCTGCTTGCCCGGACAGCCAAAGGCTGTCCGGGCATGCTGGGAGTTGTAATTTTGCAACAGCTGGAGACACACTGTTTGGAAAACACTGGTTATGCTATGATCTGTGCTTTTGTACTGTTATATGGTTACAATAAATAAAACAAATATATGAATAATTAAAGCAAATAAATCAGGAAATAAAGCAATGTTTTCCTAACAGGGTGTCTCCAGCTGTTGCAAAACTACAACTTCCAGCATTCTGGTTTAGAGGCTGTCCGCACATGTTGAGAATTGTAGTTTTGCAACAGCTGGAGACACACTGTTAGGAAAACACATGTTTAGGCACTTGGTTATGCTATGATCTATGATCTTGTACTGTTATGTGATTACAATGAATTAATAAATAAAATAAATACATAAAGAAAGGAAATAAATACAGTCATGGCCGTAAATGTTGTCACCCCTTAAAATTTTCTATAAAATGAAGTATTCCTCACAGGAAAGGATTGCAGTAACACAGGTTTTGCTATACACATGTTTATTCCCTTTGTGTGTATTGGAACTAAACCAAAAAAGGGAGGAAAAAAAGCAAATTGGACATAATGGGGGAGATTTATCAAAACCTGTGCAGAGGGTAAGTGGCCCAGTTGCCCATAGCAACCAGATCGCTTCTTTCATTTTACAGAGGTCTTGTTAAAAATGTAAGAAGCGATCTGATTGGTTGCTATGGGCAACTCAGCAACTTTTCCTCTGCACAGGTTTTGATAAATCTCCCCCTATGTCACCAAACTCCAAAAATGGTCTGGACAAAATTATTGGCACCTTTCAAAATTGTGTTTAAATAAGATTGTTTCCAGCATGTGATGTTCCTTTATACTCACCTGGGGCAAGTAACAGGTGTGAGCAATATAAAAATCACACCTGAAAGCAGATAAAAAGGAGAGAAGTTCACTTAGTCTTTGCATTGTGTGTCTTTGTGTGCCACACTAAGCATGGACAACAGAAAGAGGAAAAGAGAACTGTCTGAGGACTTGGGAACCAAAATTGTGGAAAAATATCAATAATCTCAAGGTTACAAGAAGTTTACAACCCATGGCACTGTAGATAATCTCCCTGGGGGTGGACAGAAGAGAAAAATTGATGAAAGGTGTCAGCGCAGGATAGTCCGGATGGTGGATAAGCAGCCCCAAACAAGTTCCAAAGATATTCAAGCTGTTCTGCAGGCTCGGGGAGCATCAGTGTCAGCGCAAACTATCCGTCAACATTTAAATGAAATGAAACGTTATGGAGGAGACCCAGGAGGACCCCACTATGGAGGAGACCCAGGAGGACCCCACTATGGAGGAGACCCAGGAGGACCCCACTATGGAGGAGACCCAGGAGGACCCCACTATGGAGGAGACCCAGGAGGACCCCACTATGGAGGAGACCCAGGAGGACCCCACTATGGAGGAGACCCAGGAGGACCCCACTATGGAGGAGACCCAGGAGGACCCCACTATGGAGGAGACCCAGGAGAACCCCACTATGGAGGAGACCCAGGAGGACCCCACTATGGAGGAGATCCAGGAGGACCCCACTATGGAGGAGACCCAGGAGGACCCCACTATGGAGGAGACCCAGGAGGACCCCACTATGGAGGAGACCCACGAGGTCCCCACTATGGAGGAGACCCAGGAGAACCCCACTATGGAGGAGACCCAGGAGGACCCCACTATGCTGTAGACCCAGGAGGACCCCACTATGGAGGAGACCCAGGAGGACCCCACTATGGAGGAGACCCAGGAGGACCCCACTATGGAGGAGACCCAGGAGGACCCCACTATGGAGGAGACCCAGGAGGACCCCACTATGGAGGAGACCCAGGAGGACCCCACTATGGAGGAGACCCAGGAGGACCCCACTATGGAGGAGACCCAGGAAGACCCCACTATGGAGGAGACCCAGGAGGACCCCACTATGGAGGAGACCCAGGAGGACCCCACTATGGAGGAGACCCAGGAGGACCCCACTATGGAGGAGACCCAGGAGGACCCCACTATGGAGGAGACCCAGGAGGACCCCACTATGGAGGAGACCCAGGAGGACCCCACTATGGAGGAGACCCAGGAGGACCCCACTATGGAGGAGACCCAGGAGGACCCCACTGCTGACACAGAGACAGAAAAAAGCAAGACTACATTTTACCGAAATGAACTTGAGTAACCAAAATCCTTCTGGGAAAACGTCTTGTGGACAGATGAGACCAAGATAGATCTTTTTGGTAAAGCAAATCATTCTACTGTTTACCGAAAACGGAATGAGGCCTACAAAGAAAAGAGCACAGTACCTACAGTGACATATGGTGGAGGTCAGTGATGTTTTGGGTTGTTTTGCTGCTTCTGGCACTGGGGGCCTTGAATGTGTACAAGACATCATGAAATCTGAGGATTACCAATGGATTTTGGGTCGCACTGTACAGCCCAGTTTCAGAAAGCTGGGTTTGTGTCCGAGATCTTGGGTCTTCCAGCAGGACAATGACCCCAAACATACGTCAAAAAGCCCCAGAAATGGATGATAACAAAGCGCTGGAGAGTTCTGAAGTGTCAGCAATGAGTCCAGATCTAAATCCCATTGATCACCTGTGGAGAGATCTTATAATTACTGTTGGGAAAAGGCGCTGTCCAATAAGAGACCAGGAGCAGTTTGTAAAGGAAGAGTGGTCCAACATTCCGGCTGAGAGGTGTAAGAAGCTTATTCATGGTTATAGGAAGAGTGGTCCAACATTCCGGCTGAGAGGTGTAAGAAGCTTATTGATGGTTATAGGAAGAGTGGTCCAACATTCCGGCTGAGAGGTGTAAGAAGCTTATTGATGGTTATAGGAAGAGTGGTCCAACATTCCGGCTGAGAGGTGTAAGAAGCTTATTGATGGTTATAGGAAGAGTGGTCCAACATTCCGGCTGAGAGGTGTAAGAAGATTATTGATGGTTATAGGAAGAGTGGTCCAACATTCCGGCTGAGAGGTGTAAGAAGCTTATTGATGGTTATAGGAAGAGTGGTCCAACATTCCGGCTGAGAGGTGTAAGAAGCTTATTGATGGTTATAGGAAACCACTGATTTTCACTTATTTTTTCCAAAGGGTGTGCAACCAAATATTAAGTTAAGGGGCCAATAATTGTGTCCAGACCATTTTTGGAGTTTGGTGACATTATGTCTAATTTGCTTTTTTTTTCCTCCATTTTTTGGTTTAGTTCCAATACACACAAAGGGAATAAACATGTGTATAGCAAAACATGTGTTACTGCAATCCTTTTCTGTGAGAAATACTTCATTTTCTGTAAAAATTTCAGGGGGGCCAACATTTACGGCCATGACTGTACATAAATAATAAAAAAATAATATAACTAAAGTAAATAAAGCAGTGTTTTCCAAACAGAGTGTCTACAGCTGTTGCAAAACTTCAAATCCCAGCATGTCTGGACAGCGAATGATTTAGGTACCTGGTTATGCTATGATCTATGATTTTGTGGTTACAATAAAAAAAAAAAGTAAAGTAAATAAATAAATAATGTACCGTATATACTCGAGTATAAGCCGAGTTTTTCAGCACGATTTTTCGTGCTGAAAACACCCCCCTCGGCTTATACTCGAGTGAACTCCCCCACCCGCAGTGGTCTTCAACCTGCGGACTTCCAGAGGTTTCAAAACTACAACTCCCAGCAAGCCAGGGCAGCCATCGGCTGTCCGGGCTTGCTGGGAGTTGTAGTTTTGAAACCTCCGGAGGTCCGCAGGTTGAAGACCACTGCGGCCTTCAACATCATCCAGCCCCCTCTCACCCCCTTTAGTTCTGAGTACTCACCTCCGCTCGGCGCTGGTCCGGTCCTGCAGGGCTGTCCGGTAAGGAGGTGGTCCGGTGAGGAGGTGGTCCGGGCTGCTATCTTCACCGGGGAGGCCTCTTCTAAGCGCTTCGGGCCCGGCCTCAGAATAGTCACGTTGCCTTGACAACGACGCAGATGCGTCGTTGTTAAGGCAACGGCTCTATTCCGGGCCGGAAGCGCGGAGAAGAGGCGCCCCCGGTGAAGATAGCAGCCCGGACCACCTCCTCACCGGACCACCTCCTTACCGGACAGCCCTGCAGGACCGGACCAGCGCCGAGCGGAGGTGAGTACTCAGAACTAAAGGGGGTGAGAGGGGGCTGGATGATGTTGAAGGCCGCAGTGGTCTTCAACCTGCGGACCTCCGGAGGTTTCAAAACTACAACTCCCAGCAAGCCCGGACAGCCGATGGCTGCCCGGGCTTGCTGGGAGTTGTAGTTTTGAAACCTCTGGAGGTCCGCATGTTGAAGGCCGCAGTGGTCTTCAACCTGCGGACCTCCGGAGGTTTCAAAACTACAACTCCCAGCAAGCCCGGACAGCCGATGGCTGCCCGGGCTTGCTGGGAGTTGTAGTTTTGAAACCTCTGGAGGTCCGCATGTTGAAGGCCGCAGTGGTCTTCAACCTGCGGACCTCCGGAGGTTTCAAAACTACAACTCCCAGCAAGCCCGGACAGCCGATGGCTGCCCGGGCTTGCTGGGAGTTGTAGTTTTGAAACCTCTGGAGGTCCGCAGGTTGAAGACCACTGAGGGCGAATGATGAGAAGAGGATGATGAAGGGGGGGGGGGGGGGGGGGGGGGGGATGATGAAGGGGGGTGGGGATGATGAAGGGGGGGGGGTGTGGGATGATTACAAGGGGATGATGAAGGGGGGATGTGTGGGATGTGTGGGATGATGACAAGGGGATGATGAAGGGGGGATGTGTGGGATGATAAGGGGATGTGTGGGATGATGACAAGGGGATGATGAAGGGGGGATGTGTGGGATAAGGGGATGTGTGGGATGATGACAAGGGGATGATGAAGGGGGGATGTGTGGGATGATGACAAGGGGATGTGTGGGATGATGACAAGGGGATGATGAAGGGGGATGTGTGGGATGATAAGGGGATGTGTGGGATGATAAGGGGATGTGTGGGATGATGACAAGGGGATGATGAGGATGTTAATGACGGGTCTGGATGATGACAGGGGGGGATGAGGTTTTTCCCACCCTAGGTTTATACTCGAGTCAATAACTTTTCCTGGGATTTTGGGTTGAAATTAGGGGTCTTGGCTTATACTCGGGTCGGCTTATACTCGAGTATATACGGTAAATTATTAAATAAATAAGGTAAATAAATAAAAAAAAATAGTGAATTAAGTAAATAAAAAAGATAAGGCAGTGTGTCTGCAACTGTTGCCAAACTACAACTCCCAGCATGCCTGGACAGTGGCGACACACTGTTTATATAACACTGAAATAAAGTAAATATATAAATTAAATTAATGAATTAATATAAATGATGCAATCATACTTTCCCTGGGATGTATTATTGTTTAATTCATTAATTAACTATTTATATAATTAAATAATTAATTCATGTATTACTTTAGTTATTATTATTATTATTTTATTTATTTCTTTTTTACATTATTATCCACATTTCCTTTAGCCTTTGGTTGTCCGGGCATGCTGGGAGATGTAGCTTTGAAAACAGCTGGAGGCACACTGGTTGGGAAACATTGAAATAAAGTAAATAAATACATAAGATTAATTAATAAATAATGAATGCTAATTATTCAATGATAAATGTATTACTTAATTTATTAAGCAAAGGCTGTCCGGGCATCCTGGGAGTTGTAGTTTTTGCAACTACTGGAGACTCACTGTTTGGAATACAATGATATAAAGTAAAGAAAAAAAAAAAAAGAAAAAAAAATAAATAATACAAATTATACAATGATACTTCCCTTGAAATGCATCATTTTAAAAATATTTAGTTAATTAATTAGTCTATTTATTTATGCATTACTTAAAGGGGTACTCCCCTGCTCAGCGTTTGGAACAAACTGTCCCGAAAGCTGGAGGCGGAATCGGGAGCTTGTGACGTCATAGCCCCGCCCCCTCATGTTGTCACACCCCACCCCCTCAATGCAAGTCTATCGGAGGGGGTTCCAGCATTCGGGACAGTTTGTTCCAAACGCTCAGCAGCGGAGTACCCCTTTAATGTATGTATTGTAATAAAATAACAGTACCAAATGTTAAGTAACAAATACAATAATATTAATGGCCTCCACAATCCCACCCCTAAAAAAAAAACAGGACCCTCACGACCCGCACAGAGAGGCTATGATGCTTTATTAAAGGGGTACTCCGGTGAAAAAAAAAATGTTTTTTATATCAACTGGTACCAGAAAGTTAAACAGATTTGTAAATTACTTCTATTAAAAAATCTTAATTCTTCCAGTACTTATTAGCTAATAAATAATACAGAGGAAATGCTTTTCTTTTTGGAACACAGAGCTCTCTGCTGACATCACGAGCACAGTGCTCCCTGCGGACATCTCTGTCCATTTTAGGAACTTTCCAGAGTAGGAGAAAATCCCCATAGAAAACATATGTTGCTCTGGACATTTCCTAAAATGGACAGAGATGTCAGCAGAGAGCACTGTGGTCATGATGTCAGCAGAGAGCTCTCTGTAGTTTCCTCTGTAGTATTCAGCAGCTAATAATTACTGGAAGGATTAAGGATTAATAGTTTATCAATAGGTCGTCTATTATAATTCACACAATCCAATGACTGGGGCACAATTACCACCAGTCCTGTGGGAGCCGTAATGGCAGCCATATTGGTGGTCACAAAGAAATTGTTCTTTAGAAATTTGGGGATTTTTATTTGTTGGAAATTATTATTATACAGTGATCCCTCAACTTACAATAGTTTCAACATACAATGATCTTTTCTGGACCATCGTAAGTTGAAACCAGACTCAACATACAATGCGACCGACAGTCCAGATCTGTGAAACCTGTCAATGGCTGGAATATCTGACCAATCAGAATGGGCATTCACTGGTAAAACCCTTGTATTACTGAAGTGTATGCACTGACTGGTGTCTGGTAGCGCCCCCTACAGTACAGGGAGGTATTACCTGTTCTGTACTCTCTACCTGTATTACTGAAGTGTATGCACTGACTGGTGTCTGGTAGCGCCCCCTACAGTACAGGGAGGTATTACATGTTCTGTACTATTTACCTGTATTACTGAAGTGTATGCACTGACTGGTGTCTGGTAGTGCCCCCTACAGTACAGGGAGGTATTACATGTTCTGTACTCTTTACCTGTATTACTGAAGTGTATACACTGACTGGTGTCTGGTAGTGCCCCCTACAGTACAGGGAGGTATTACATGTTCTGTACTCTTTACCTGTATTACTGAAGTGCATGCACTGACTGATGTCTGGTAGTGCCCCCTACAGTACAGGGAGGTATTACATGTTCTGTACTCTTTACCTGTATTACTGAAGTGTATACACTGACTGATGTCTGGTAGCGCCCCCTATAGTACAGGGAGGTATTACATGTTCTGTACCAGGGTTACCTACTCCTTTGGACACCAGGTGAGGGAGACTCCATGTTACTTTTTTAGGACATTGTGTGTACTGTATAGGACCCTGAAGAAGCTCCTGTCCTCTACATAGACCAGTGTTTCCCAAGCAGGGTGCCCCCAGCTGTTGCAAAACTACAACTCCCAGCATGCCCGGACAGCCAAAGGCTGTCCGGGCATGCTGGGAGTTGTAGTTTTGCAACAGCTGGAGGCTCCCTGCTTGAGAAACACTGACATAGACAGTGATTTACAGCTCCCAGCAGATCTTTCTTACTTTTATATGTAAGGATTTGCTTTATCTATATTAGTTATCTACTTATTTTTCTTTAATCCTCACTTTTTCCTATTTTTTAGATGATATTTTGGTGCCTTTAGAACCAATTACCAGGTTTCCATAGAGTTCTGGTCTCAACATACAATGGTTTCAACATACAATGGTCGTCCTGGAACCAATTAATATTGTAACTTGAGGGACCACTGTATGTATATATGTATGTATATATATATATATATATATATATATATATATATATATATATATATATATTAATATATATATATATATATATATACATATATATATAAATATATTAATATATATATATATATATATATATATATATATATATATATATATATATATTTTTTTTTTAACTTGAAAGTATTTGCTGTTATAAAAAATATAATGTATGCCGAGCGAACCAGTGAGTATCCTCATCATCGGGGGAAGCTGTATCTAAGCAACAACATATAACGTAGACTTTATATATATTCATATATGGCACAAAGCGCACGAATGGATCGGCAGAGAGAAAAATCCATTGTATCCTCCGTGTAAAGTGACATTTACATGAAAAATACCAATAACAATAATAAATCATACAGGGATCTCGGCAAATACAAACAGACAAAATGTATTCATGAAATTAATATTTTTCCAGGACTCGGTGTCTGAAGGGAAAGAAAAGCGAAGCCTGAAAAACAATAGAAAACGTTCAGTACAAGAGCAAAGCATTTATTACATTGTAACATGGGGCTCGTTTACTGCGCCAAACCTGACAGTTTTTATCGGGTTTTGTGGACTAAGGGTACGTTCAGACGAGTGGATTTTGCGCGCGGATTTCGCTGCGCATCCGCCGCTGAAGGACCTCTATATGCTGCCTTTACATGTGCCTGCTCGGAGCAGCAATACACCGCTATGAGCAGACACACCGCGATGTGCGAGTGGCGAGTACTCGCACATCGCGGCAGATCTCGGCCTAGCTCATTGAGCAGGGGGAGAAGCAGCGATGTGTGCGAGTACACCGCGCATGTGCGGTGACTCACACATCGCCTCAGTGTGTCTGCACGTAGCGGCGTATTGCCGCGCTGAGCAGGCACATGTAAAGGCAGCATACGGGGGTCATTCAGGGGCGGATCCGCAGCGTAAAATGCGCTGTAAATCCGCTCGTCTGAACGTATACCCTACATTTAGGCGCACGCCTGCACGACACTTTTTGCGACGCGTTTGGACAAAAAATTGTCTACAATCTCTCAAATCACTCGGAGAGTTTGAGAAAACACTACAAAGGGGCGTGGCTTATAAAAAAAAGGGTGTCACACAAAATTTTTGTCCAAAACCCAACGAAAAAGCGGAGAAGAGGGAATTTTGAAAACCCGACTGGGGCAAAAACAGCTAAAATGGTCGTTCCCCCCCCCAGTACGGTTCTTATGGGCAATATGCATAAACTATGTAAACCAAAATGAAAAAGACTGGTTCACTTAAATGGGTACTCCGCTGCTCAGAGTTTGGAACAAACTGTTCTGAACGCTGGAGCCGGCAGCTTGTGATGTCATAGCCCTGCCCATTATGGCATCACGCCCCGCCCCCTCAATGCAAGTCTATGGGAGAGGGTGTGATGGCTGTCATGCCCCCTCCCATAGACTTGTATTGAGGGGCAGGGCGTGATGGCATGAGGGGGCGGGGCTATGACGTCACAAGCTGGCGGCTCCAGCGTTCGGAACAGTTTGTTCCAAACGTTGAGCAGCGGAGTACCCCTTTAACCCTAATTTCATCAAACTTATATTCCTGACTTGATAGGATATATGGATGAATATTTAATTTTCTTACCTTAAATGTTTGGAGATGTTACTATTTACTTTGATGTTTGTGTTGTTACATGATAGTATTTTCTATCTGTGATTTCTTCAATATTTATTGCACAACTTTATTTGTAGGATTTCTAACATAATCCACGTTCAGCCTTTTCTTCCATCCGGTCAGTAGAATATTGTCGCTATTGTTTGCAGCCTCAGTGTCAAAACGCTCAAATGTTATTCCCGAATTGTGAAAGTGAATTATTTCTTATATAAAATCGTTACGGTTCACAGAGCAGAATTTACACCCAACTCAATTTCTCAGGAATTCGGCAAATGCTTTGGAAACTTCCCGCTTTTGCGCGGTTGGTTGTTGGGGTGGTGTCTCCTGCATCAGATTTTCACAGACCTGAAGATCCACTGGTTATTTTCACACTTTGCTGTACCTTCCGGTGTGGCCAAAAAATAAATAAAAATAAAACCTGTGCGCCTACACTCGTAGTAAATCAGGGCCATTGTGTAGAAACTGATATAATGTAAAAGTCATCTGACCCCAAGATGGGTTCATACCAGACTGAACACCTATACATAAAAAGATGTGTACATACATTGTATTAATTCTCCTGCACTCACTATTCTGCTGGTGAGGTCACTGTGTACATACATTACATTACTTATCCTGTACTGATCCTGAGTTAAATCCTGTATTATACTGCAGAGCTGTACTCACTATTCTGCTGGTGAGATCACTGTGTATATACATTACATTACTTATCCTGTACTGATCCTGAGTTATATCCTGTATTATACTCCAGAGCTGTACTCACTATTCTGCTGGTGAGGTCACTGTGTACATACATTACATTACTTATCCTGTACTGATCCTGAGTTATATCCTGTATTATACCCCAGAGCTGTACTCACTATTCTGCTGGTGAGATCACTGTGTACATACATTACATTACTTATCCTGTACTGATCCTGAGTTATATCCTGTATTATACTCCAGAGCTGTACTCACTATTCTGCTGGTGAGGTCACTGTGTACATACATTACATTACTTATCCTGTACTGATCCTGAGTTATATTCTGTATTATACTCCAGAGCTGTACTCACTATTCTGCTGGTGAGGTCACTGTGTACATACATTACATTACTTATCCTGTACTGATCCTGAGTTATATCCTGTATTATACTCCAGAGCTGTACTCACTATTCTGCTGGTGAGGTCACTGTGTACATACATTACATTACTTATCCTGTACTGATCCTGAGTTATATTCTGTATTATACTCCAGAGCTGTACTCACTATTCTGCTGGTGAGGTCACTGTGTACATACATTACATTACTTATCCTGTACTGATCCTGAGTTATATCCTGTATTATACTCCAGAGCTGTACTCACTATTCTGCTGGTGAGGTCACTGTGTACATACATTACATTACTTATCCTGTACTGATCCTGAGTTATATCCTGTATTATACTCCAGAGCTGTACTCACTATTCTGCTGGTGAGGTCACTGTGTACATACTTTACATTACTTATCCTGTACTGATCCTGAGTTATATCCTGTATTATACTCCAGAGCTGCACTCACTATTCTGCTGGTGGGGTCACTGTGTACATACATTACATTACTTATCCTGTACTGATCCTGAGTTATATCCTGTAGATCTTTTATTAAAAAATATAAAACATTACAAAAAGAACGAACATCACCATAACAATAATACAAACAACATACACCTGTATAATATATACAAAAATGAGTCCATATTAGTCCAAAAATGTCCAACCAAGTATCTTCTGGTCCAGCCTCATTCTCACCAAACACACCGCTATAATAACAACAACTACTAAACACTGTACAATAATAATAATACTTACAGTAATAATAATAACAACAATAATAACTAAAAACTGGTCCGGTTGCATTTCCCCACCCAAAATAATAAATATAATAAATATGTGTCAAACCACCAACAAACACCGCAAACAGAAAAACCGAATATACAATTTTTTTTTTTTTTTTTTTTGGCCCTGAGCTGGTCCCGCATCCCATGCCCCCAGTACATGATAACAGACGTCCATGAACCAGTCCAGGATTTTATTTTTATTTTTTTTAATAAAAGGTCCCACACAGAAACCCCCCTCCCCCCATCTACCCACCACCCAACCTAACACTAAACCCCAACACTACACAACCCCTAGAGAAAAAAAACAATATATATACATATATACACATATACATAAATGTACAAACAAAACAAATATATACAAAATAATACAAACTATACAAACCAAACAACAAACAACAATAAGGCTTTTCAATCACACAAACCCCTAAAGCTCAAGTTCAGTGCCTGCAAGCCCTATATCACCATATATCTACAGCACAAAACAAAAAGACTAATGTGCCAGCATCAGCCCACCACCAGGGGGGAGACAACAGGCTAAGGCACTTTAAAGGCAGAGCCCCTCCACAGACGAGAGGCCCTGCCAGCACCCAGCCTCTCGTACTCCAGAGAACGCACCTTCACCAGGTCACCAAGAATGTTCCTAACCACCTCACCCACAGGGAGGATTTTACGCTGCGTCGACACTAAACACCGTGCGTTCCACGTGTAATACCTGACCACTGAACTGACTAGGAATAAAGTGCACCGGTCCCAGCCTCCAAGGTTTCTGAATGCCCCATAGGCCCATTCCGCATAGGAGAGACTGGCCAGCCGAGGCCAACCAATGGAAGCGCCCACCCTGTTGTAAACCTCTGTGTTAAAGGGACAATGAAGCAGAAAATGCTCCATGCTTTCCAGCATGCCTCCACACTCTTCGCGGGGACATCCCCGGTCATCAGAGCTCCTGCACTTCAGATTGTCCCTCACACACAGTTTCCCATGGAAGCAGCGCCAAGTCAAGTCCCAAAACTTAAAGGGCATCCTGATAGAATTCAAAAGCTCTAAACCCACCTCCAGATCCCGACTTGGGCAGTCCTTGAGCGCCAATGGCCTCTGGAAATGAGATGACAGGACCCTCTTGTCAAGGAATTTCCTCGACAGAGTCCTAATCTCCCACATCCCCAGACCCCACCGACGAATAACCTTCAGAGCCGGGGTAGCGTAAGCCGGGAGATGCCCGTGTGGTGTGCGAAGATCCTTCACTTGCCCTCCTGTCTCCCATTTCTGGAAGAAAGGCCGAAACCATCCCCTACAGGAGGATACCCACGGAGGAGCCCTCTCTGACCAGAGGTTTGCTATATTGGTCTTAAGAAAGGTATTCACTAGGAACACCACAGGGTTGACCATACACAACCCCCCTAGTCTCCTCGTACGGTAAGTAACCTCCCTCTTTACTAGGTTCAGTCTATTCCCCCATAACATTTGGAAGAACACACTGTAGACCCGGGTCCAAAGAGGTTCTGGCAACATGCATACACTGCCCAGATATATCAGCAAAGGGAGCAGGAAAGTTTTCATCAGGTTAACCCTTTCCCGAAGGGTCAAAGACCAACCCTTCCACTGATCCACCCTCTGAGCGGCGATCTTAAGCCTGCTGTCCCAGTTTTGTTTGGGGTAATCCCCTTGACCAAATTCGATGCCGAGGACTTTTGCGGATTCCTGGGGCTCTGGAAGGGCGTCCGGGAGATTAAAATCAGGATCTCCCCCTCCCAGCCAGAGACTCTCACACTTATCCTGATTGATCTTGGACCCGGATACCTCCGAGTAGCGGTCCACCTCTGACATCACCCATCTGCCCTCCTCTTGTGAGGAGACAAACACGGTGATATCATCAGCGTACGCTACCACCCTCAGAGCCGAATCCGGCACCGCCAGGTCCATTCTCACCCCCGCCAACGGTCCACAACCAATCCTTCTAAGGAAAGGATCGATTGCAAACACGTACAGCAAAGGGCTCAAAGGACAACCCTGACGGACACCAGACCCAACCTCAAAAGAGCGGCCAATCCAACCATTCACAAGCGGGAAACTCTCTGCCCCTACATACAAGGTCTTAAGCCAATCAACAAAACCCCCTGGCAGGCCATATCTCAGAAGGACAGACCAGAGGTACTCATGGTTAACCCGATCAAACTCTTTTGCCTGATCCAAGGACAGCAAGTACCCCTTCCAGTGGCCAGCCCTACCCTGCTCCACAGCCTCTCGGACACTGAGCACAGCACTGAATGTACTGCGGCCCGGAACAGAGCAATGCTGAGCCCCCGAAAGGAGCCGGGGTGCAAACTCCACCAGCCGGTTAAACAGCACTTTTGCCAGAATCTTTCTGTCCGCATTGAGAAGTGCTATGGGACGCCAATTCTCAATGTGGGACGGGTCTTTACCCTTTGACAGGATGATCAGCGCTGACCTCCTCATTGACTTTGGCAGAGTGCCCGAGGATAGACACTCATTAAAAACCCCAGTCAAGAGGGGAACCAAAGTGTCCTTAAAGGTCTTATAGAACTCAGATGTTAAGCCATCCGGACCGGGTGACTTCTTGAGGGCAAGCCCATCAATAGCCATCCTGACTTCCTCTTCCCGGATCATCTCTGTCAAAACGTCAAGAGAGGGGTCTACTCCTGGTTCAGGGATGGTTTCGGCCAAGAAAGCTGATACCTTATCTCGATCTAGATCCTTCCTTCCCAAGAGGTGCGAGTAGAAGGATCTGACGACCTCCAGGATCCCTGATCTGGACCTTTTCAAGGATCCCGTACTATCAATCAGTCCTGAGACTATTTTACTATTCACTGACATCTTGCAGTTTCTGTAAGGGTCGGGCGAGCGGTACTTCCCGTAATCCCTCTCAAAAACCAAAGATGCGTGCCTATCGTACTGGCACTTCATCAGCAAGGACTTCACTCTGGAGATATCCTCTCGGCTACCTCCAGTCGAGACAAGGTTCTCAAGTTTCTTCCTCAGGCCCTGGTACAAGCGGTACCTATTTAGGCTTCTGAGGCCCGAGAGCTGGCGGAAGAATCTTGCAACCCTTTCCTTGAAGATCTCCCACCACTCTGACTTACTGCTACAAAGGCCCAGCAATGGTACCTGGCTCTGAAGAAAATCCTCAAAGGACTGTCTTATCTCCGCTTCTTCCAAGAGAGACGAATTCAGCTTCCAATAGCCTCTGCCCATCCGGGGGTTCTCTGTGACATTCAGAGAAAACAAAATGAAACAGTGATCGGAGAACTCCACCTCAATAACAGACACTGCTGAAGAGACGGCTTCTTCCTTTAAATAAAACCTGTCTATCCTAGACCTACAACTACCCCTATGATAGGTGAATCCCGCGTGGCCTGGGGTGTGCCGGATGTGGACATCCACCAGGCGAGCCTCACTCGCTATGCTATTAAGGGCGACGCTATCATAAGTCAGCTTGTCTCTGGCACCTCCCCTGTCTTGGGGCCTCGTGACAGCATTAAAATCCCCTCCAAAGACCACCTGCCGACTTGTAAAAAGATAGGGCTTGATCCTCATAAAGAGGCACTTCCGGTCCCACTTAGACTGTGGGCCGTTGATGTTAATAAGGCGAAGTTCTTGTCCCCTCATGAGGACATCTAAGATCAGGCACCTCCCCATTTCTAACTCGATAACCCGTCGGCATTCTACCGCTGCGGTAAAAAGGACCGCCACTCCGCTATACGGCTCGGCCCCAAGAGACCAGTAGGAGGGCCCATTCCTCCACTCTCTTTTAGCCTTGTAGATAGATGACATATCTGTTAGCCTGGTCTCCTGCAAAAATAAAATATCAGCATTAATATGGGCAAAAAAATCATAGGCCGCAAATCGAGCTGTATCTGACTTAATGCTGGCAACATTAATGGATGCCAGAGTCAACGGAGAGGGTGCCGCCATCAAGGGTGATTGAGTTAGACAGCTTTCTTTTTCCCACTCCCCTTCTCACCCTCCACATCAGAAGAACTCTTCACCCTCTTTAGAGAAATGGAAGTGTCCATCTCACCAGACGTCGTTTTACTTTCCTCGTCTCCGGATTCTAGGCCAGTCCCTTCCCCCGAGGACATGACCTCCCCAGGGGAAGAGGACTCGGCGCCCCCTGGAAGCCCCTCTGCCACCTCCCCCTCATCCTCCCCTTCCGAAGAAGAGGAGGAGATGTCCCTGAGGGGTCGGAATCGATTGGAAAGGCCAACCAGAGGGGAGTCAGTTTTGCCTTCCTTTGGCACCTGGACCAGGGTGGGAGAAGATCTCAAATCTCCCTTTTTTTTTTACTTGTACCCCGCTTTCGTGTCTCCTTCTGCCATCCCACATCATCCTCCTCCACGCTATCTGAGGAGATGGCACCTTCCTCATTCTGGATCCTCCTGACCTCCTCATTCAGCTCGCCATCCCTCAGGGTCTCAGCAGCAAGGTTGGCCTCTGGGACAGAATGAGAGGTCGTCCCAGTAACCCGGGCTTTCCCCATCACCCTATCCCTTTGGCGTTTATCAAGACGTCTTAGTTGGGCTGGTGTCTTTCTCTTGCTGTTCCTCACTGACCCCTCAGTTCCTCCACCCCTGCTAGTCCCCTCCCCAGCAGATTCCGGCTCGTGATCTTCACCCGCTGGGGACAAGACTGCATTAGCGAAAGAACGAGGGCAACGACTGAATGGGTGACCTAAGTCACCACACAGGTGACACCTAATCTCTGCACAAGATGCGGCAAGATGGCCTACACCCCCACACAAGGCACATTTCTGCACCGTACAGTTTGCACTGAAGTGTGTGGGGTCACCACATCTGTGACAGAGCTTCGGCTGACCCCGGTAGAAAATCTGGATACGATCCCTGCCGAGAAAGGCAGAGGATGGAATATGGGTAACTGTATTTCCTGAACGTTTAAGTTTTACCAAAAACATCCAGGCTCCTGACCAGATGCCAAACTCGTCCCTGTTCTTCTGCGGGACCCCCATTACCTCGCCATACCGTCCTAACCAGGTGATGATGTCAACACAAGAGAGTGATTCGTTTCGGGTCAAAACGGTCACTCTCTTGATTTCGTTTTGACGAGACAATGCCTGTACGGCAAAGTCTCGCCAGCCGGGCTCATTCTTTACCAATTCATAATTCGACCAGAAAAGCTCAAGCCCCTCTGGCCGAACAAAACTGATATCGAATTCAGGAGCACCGTAGGGATGAATCAAGGCAAAGATATCAACTGCCTTGAAGCCCATCTTTAGCAAGAGCTGAACCACTTTGGTCCTTGAAGGACACGTATCTTCACCCTGCCACCGAAGATGGACCACATTCCTACGGTTACTACCTGCCCCGGCTGTTGGGAGGGACCACACAGTATCGCCCCCTCTTTCCTCTCGGAAGGCAGAGAGACCGTGTCTCTCTATCCAGAAGGACAGATCAACTGCTCTACCCTCTACATTAATCGACCTTTCCCCCTTTTTCAGAGCCTCCAGGAGACGTCGCTGCAATAAACCGTCCCTAGAGTCAGGAGACGAGGAAAGTATTCTACTTCCCCCAGCAGTGACATTGGCATAACTCCTATGATCTGTCACCACTGGGGGGGCAACCGGACCAGACCCTACACCTACACCACTTCTAATGACAACATTCCCACCACCCTCAATAACAACATTAGCACTTCCCCCAACAACATTGTTTCCAATAACATCATCTGTAGTCCCATCACCACCCCTAATTTCCGCAACAGCAAAATCACCTTCTCCAATAACATTAACCTCCATCCGCTCCCCAGTCATACACCCCGTACCCCCATTTACCTTCTCATTCACACTGGCTGGACCAGAAACAGATAATCCGGAAAACGATGACGATGATGACATTTTTTCCCGTTTTGCCTCAGCATCACGGGGCACTAGGGCTGGGACAACCTCCGCTGGCCCTTTAAGGGACCGGGCAGCATGCTTGCCCGGTCTAGAGGAGGCCCCAGCCCTGTTCTTATTAGTGCCCTCCGCCTCATCAGCATCATCTCCAGTCTTTTCATGGCGCCGCTGATCAATGGGATCAGCGGCACCAATACAAAACAAACGTTTTTCTTCACTTTTGGGAGTGTCCGTTATGCCCTTTACTACCTCCGGCACTGAGTCACCCCCCTCTCCCACAGGGGAGCGAACTACAGCACCGGAGTCTGCCTCTCTGCCCACCGCTGGGCCGCCCTCACTGTACGGCCTTTCGGCCGATGCCTTCTCTGCTCCATCCCTGCTACTGCAAACAGGCATGGAGCTCTGCGCCCTTTTAGTATCTGTACTCTCCCCGCACCTTTGCACCGAGTCCACCACAGAACACGGGCTGGGCTGGGTTACTGGGCTTGCACAATGAGCTGACCCTGCGGCCGACTCAGGGTTTACAGGGAGGGGGGTGTAGATGTAACTCACCACTTCTTGCTGCTTTGGCTTGGTCTTTTTTTTCTTCTTACCCCCAGGTGCCTCATTTGGGAGCTCATCTCCAAACACCAGGTTCTGAGGACACACTGGGGATTCCAGCATGCGGATCTGGGCCATTAGCGCCCCTCCCTGGTAGCTGCTGTCACTGTCCTCCCCTGAGTCGGCAGGTGATACTGCTGGTTGCTGTGCAGGGGGCCCACTGTACGGGGCCTGCTGCTGTTGCCGCAGGCCACCAGGTGGATCTGGCTGTTGTTCTTCCTCCATCTCCTCCACATCATCCACCTGGCTCTCAGGTTGCAGCCCCATCAACCTTTTATTTTTATCTTCTTCTTTCACCCTGAAGCGCTCCTCATTTTCCAGTTTCTCTTTAAATGGACCACTCTTCTCCAATAATTCGGCTCTCCTCTCCTCCAAAACTTGTATTTCAGACATTAGTGTCTTTATCTGCCCCTGGATCTCTGTCTTTTTCCTTTTTGGAGTAATCTTGGCCTTGGCACGGGCACAGCGCAGTTCCTCTCGGAGCCTCCTGATGGCCTTACAGGCGTCTTCATACTCACGGAGGTGACTTTTTACCCGGGAGGTATAGGTGGAAATAGACTCCCGGGCCCTCAGCACTCCCCAGCCTTCCTCACTGAGGTCGGCTTCACCTCCGTGAGCACTCTGCCTTCTTCCAGACAAACCCAGCTTTCCGCTGGCTGCACCCAGCTTTTCCGAGGAGGATCCAGCCTTGCAGCTTCTCACCTCTGTGGGGGGAGTTGGAGCAGCATTGCTGCGACTCCTGGTGGAACGCCTCACCCCCAAATCCTCCGATGTACAGGCCGCTTGCTGGCTTCTACTGCTCCCCTGCGGCCTAGTCCGAGGAGCAGAAGCCTGGGCCTCGCCTCCCTCACTCATGCCTGGAAACCCACTCCCTCCCTGGGGAGGAGGAAGCAGGCCCCACGTGGAACAGATGGTAATTCCCTGGAGCTCAGGAGACACAGCAGACACACAGCACAGCTGAAGCACGACCACACCCGCAACTAATTGGTCAGCACTCCAGAGCTGTACTCACTATTCTGCTGGTGAGGTCACTGTGTACATATATTACATTACTTATCCTGTACTGATCCTAAGTTATATCCTGTATTATACTCCAGAGCTGTACTCACTATTCTGCTGGTGAGGTCACTGTGTACATACATTACATTACTTATCCTGTACTCATCCTGAGTTATATCCTGTATTATACTCCAGAGCTGTACTCACTATTCTGCTGGTGAGGTCACTGTGTACATACATTACATTACTTATCCTGTACTGATACTGAGTTATATCCTGTATTATACTCCAGAGCTGTACTCACTATTCTGCTGGTGAGGTCACTGTGTACATACATTACATCACTTATCCTGTACTGATCCTGAGTTATATCCTGTATTATACTCCAGAGCTGCACTCACTATTCTGCTGGTGAGGTCACTGTGTACATACATTACATTACTTATCCTGTACTGATCCTGAGTTATATCCTGTATTATATCCCAGAGCTGTACTCACTATTCTGCTGGTGAGGTCACTGTGTACATACATTACATTACTTATCCTGTACTGATCCTGAGTTATATCCTGTATTATACCCCAGAGCTGCACTCACTATTCTGCTGATGAGATCACTGTGTACATACATTACATTACTTATCCTGTACTGATCCTGAGTTATATCCTGTATTATACTCCAGAGCTGTACTCACTATTCTGCTGGTGAGGTCACTGTGTACATACATTACATTACTTATCCTGTACTGATCCTGAGTTATATCCTGTATTATACTCCAGAGCTGTACTCACTATTCTGCTGGTGAGGTCACTGTGTACATACATTACATTACTTATCCTGTACTGATCCTGAGTTATATCCTGTATTATACTCCAGAGCTGTACTCACTATTCTGCTGGTTGGGTCACACTGTTATGTTAGGATAACTCTCTTTTGAGGTTTGAGGGGTATCAGGGAGAAGGTTTTTCTCTATAGATGCCCAGGCTTTCTGTATTATAATAATAAATCTGTACTTACCTTCCGCTGTCCCCTGCTGCTTCTGGTTATGTCACTACCGATCTCTGTTGCTCTTCTTCCGGTTGCCGGTGCCCAATAGTCCCCAGTGATTGGATGAGCTGCACTTTGACATGTATTTGTGTCTGTAATGGCTTCATGTCCAGGCCTGACTGTAGGTGTGAGGAACCGTGCGCTAATCTGTCAGAGACTCGCAGTCAGGGCAGAACATGTGACTATGCGGACGCAAAAGATCACACATCTAATTATATAACTGTGAAACCAGAGTAAGGCGCCTTTCACACCGTCAAACTCATTTTTTTTTTTTTGCAATTTACCGGTTGTAATTTTGCCAGATACCGGCAAATAACGGGTCGCGATGGACCCCACTGTATGCAATGGCCGCCGTTATTTTCAGAGAGAAAATCTGGAGAAAAAGATGGTGCAAGCACAATTTGTTCTCCGGCTTTTCTCGATCCTAAAATAATGGGCAAGAGACAACTGGCAGTGTGAACGTAGCCTAAGACAACTGTCTCCTGTGGCTCAGTGGCTATGTCTGCTGTCTCCTGTGGCTCAGTGGCTATGTCTGCTGTCTCCTGTGGCTCAGTGGCCATGTCTGCTGTCTCCTGGGGCTCAGTGGCTATGTCTGCTGTCTCCTGGGGCTCAGTGGCTATGTCTGCTGTCTCCTGTGGCTCAGTGGCTATGTCTGCTGTCTCATGTGGCTCAGTGGCTATGTCTGCGGTCTCCTGGGGCTCAGTGGCTATGTCTGCTGTCTCCTGTGGTTCAGTGGATATGTCTGCTGTCTCCTTTGGCTCAGTGGCTATGTCTGCTGTCTCCTGGGGCTCAGTGGCTATGTCTGCTGTCTCCTGTGGCTCAGTGGCTATGTCTGCTGTCTCCTGTAGCTCAGTGGCTATGTCTGCTGTCCCCTTTGGCTCAGTGGCTATGTCTGCTGTCCCCTTTGGCTCAGTGGCTATGTCTGCTGTCTCCTGTGGCTCAGTGGCTATGTCTGCTGTCCCCTTTGGCTCAGTGGCTATGTCTGCTGTCTCCTGGAGCTCAGTGGCTATGTCTGCTGTCTCCTGTGGCTCAGTGGCTATGTCTGCTGTCTCCTGTGGCTCAGTGGCTATGTCTGCTGTCCCCTTTGGCTCAATGGCTATGTCTGCTGTCTTTTGTGGCTCAGTGGCTATGCCTGCTGTCCCCTTTGGCTCAGTGGCTATGTCTGCTGTCTCCTGGGGCTCAGTGGCTATGTCTGCTGTCTCCTGGGGCTCAGTGGCTATATCTGCTGTCCCCTTTGGCTCCGTGGCTATGACTGCTGTCTCCTGGGGCTCAGTGGCTATGTCTGCTGTCTCCTGGGGCTCAGTGGCTATATTTGCTGTCCCCTTTGGCTCCGTGGCTATGACTGCTGTCTCCTGGGGCTCAGTGGCTATGTCTGCTGTCTCCTGGGGCTCAGTGGCTATGTCTGCTGTCTCCTGGGGCTCAGTGGCTATGTCTGCTGTCTCCTGTGGCTCAGTGGCTTTGTCTGCTGTCTCCTGGGGCTCAGTGGCTATGTCTGCTGTTTCCTTTGGCTCGGTGGCTATGTCTGCTGTCTCCTGGGGCTCAGTGGCTATGCCTGCTGTCTCCTGTGGCTCAGTGGCTATGTCTGCTGTCTCCTGTGGCTCAGTGGCTTTGTCTGCTGTCTCCTGGGGCTCAGTGGCTATGTCTGCTGTTCCCTTTGGCTCGGTGGCTATGTCTGCTGTCTCCTGGGGCTCAGTGGCTATGTCTGCTGTCTCCTGTGGCTCAGTGGCTATGTCTGCTGTCTCCTGTGGCTCAGTGGCTATGTCTGCTGTCTCCTGGGGCTCAGTGGCTATGTCTGCTGTCTCCTGTGGCTCAGTGGCTATGTCTGCTGTCTCCTGGGGCTCAGTGGCTATGTCTGCTGTCCCCTTTGGCTCGGTGGCTATGTCTGCTGTCTCCTGTGGCTCAGTGGCTATGTCTGCTGTCTCCTGGGGCTCAGTGGCTATGTCTGCTGTCCCCTTTGGCTCAGTGGCTATGTCTGCTGTCCCCTTTGGCTCAGTGGCTATGTCTGCTGTCCTTTTTGGCTCAGTGGCTATGTCTGCTGTCCCCTTTGGCTCAGTGGCTATGTCTGCTGTCTCCTGTGGCTCAGTGGCTATGCCTGCTGTCTCCTGTGGCTCAGTGGCTATGTCTGCTGTCTCATGTGGCTCAGTGGCTACATCTGCTGTCTCCTGTGGCTCAGTGGCTACGTCTGCTGTCCCCTTTGGCTCAGTGGCTATGTCTGCTTTCTCCTGTGGCTCAGTGGCTATGTCTGCTGTCCCCTTTGGCTCAGTGGCTACATCTGCTGTCTCCTTTGGCTCAGTGGCTATGTCTGCTGTCTCCTGTGGCTCAGTGGCTATGTCTGCTGTCTCCTGTTGCTCATTGGCTACGTCTGCTGTCTCCTGGGGCTCAGTGGCTATGTCTGCTTTCTCCTGGGGCTCAGTGGCTATGTCTGCTGTCCCCTTTGGCTCAGTGGCTATGTCTGCTATCTCCTGTGGCTCAGTGGCTATGTCTGCTGTCTCCTGTGGCTCAGTGGCTATGTCTGCTGTCCCCTTTGGCTCGGTGGCTATGTCTGCTGTCTCCTGTGGCTCAGTGGCTATGTCTGCTGTCTCCTGGGGCTCAGTGGCTATGTCTGCTGTCTCCTGTGGCTCAGTGGCTTTGTCTGCTGTCTCCTGGGGCTCAGTGGCTATGTCTGCTGTTCCCTTTGGCTTGGTGTCTATGTCTGCTGTCTCCTGGGGCTCAGTGGCTATGCCTGCTGTCTCCGGTGGCTCAGTGGCTATGTCTGCTGTCTCCTGTGGCTCAGTGGCTATATCTGCTGTCCCCTTTGGCTCCGTGGCTATGACTGCTGTCTCCTGGGGCTCAGTGGCTATGTCTGCTGTCTCCTGGGGCTCAGTGGCTATGTCTGCTGTCCCCTTTGGCTCAGTGACTATGTCTGCTGTCTCCTGTGGCTCAGTGGCTATGTCTGCTGTCTCCTGGGGCTCAGTGGCTATGTCTGCTGTCTCCTGTGGCTCAGTGGCTATGTCTGCTGTCTCCTGGGGCTCAGTGGCTATGTCTGCTGTCCCCTTTGGCTCGGTGGCTATGTCTGCTGTCTCCTGTGGCTCAGTGGCTATGTCTGCTGTCTCCTGGGGCTCAGTGGCTATGTCTGCTGTCCCCTTTGGCTCAGTGGCTATGTCTGCTGTCCTTTTTGGCTCAGTGGCTATGTCTGCTGTCCCCTTTGGCTCAGTGGCTATGTCTGCTGTCCCCTTTGGCTCAGTGGCTATGTCTGCTGTCTCCTGTGGCTCAGTGGCTATGCCTGCTGTCTCCTGTGGCTCAGTGGCTATGTCTGCTGTCTCATGTGGCTCAGTGGCTACATCTGCTGTCTCCTGTGGCTCAGTGGCTTCGTCTGCTGTCCCCTTTGGCTCAGTGGCTATGTCTGCTGTCCCCTTTGGCTCAGTGGCTATGTCTGCTGTCTCCTGTGGCTCAGTGGCTATGTCTGTGGTCCCCTGGGGCTCAGTGGCTACGTCTGCTGTCTCCTGTGGCTCAGTGGCTACGTCTGCTGTCCCCTTTGGCTCAGTGGCTATGTCTGCTGTCCCCTGTGGCTCAGTGGCTATGTCTGCTGTCTCCTGTGGCTCAGTGGCTATGTCTGCTGTCCCCTTTGGCTCAGTGGCTACATCTGCTGTCTCCTTTGGCTCAGTGGCTATGTCTGCTGTCTCCTGTGGCTCAGTGGCTATGTCTGCTGTCTCCTGTTGCTCAGTGGCTACGTCTGCTGTCTCCTGGGGCTCAGTGGCTATGTCTGCTTTCTCCTGGGGCTCAGTGGCTATGTCTGCTGTCCCCTTTGGCTCAGTGGCTATGTCTGCTGTCTCCTGTGGCTCAGTGACTATGTCTGCTGTCCCCTTTGGCTCGGTGGCTATGTCTGCTATCTCCTGTGGCTCAGTGGCTATGTCTGCTGTCTCCTGGGGCTCAGTGGCTATGTCTGCTGTCTCCTGTGGCTCAGTGGCTATGTCTGCTGTCCCCTTTGGCTCAGTGGCTATGTCTGCTGTCCCCTTTGGCTCAGTGGCTATGTCTGCTGTCTCCTGTGTGGCTCAGTGGCTATGTCTGCTGTCTCCTGTGGCTCAGTGGCTATGTCTGCTGTCTCCTGGGGCTCAGTGGCTATGTCTGCTGTCTCCTGTGGCTCAGTGGCTATGTCTGCTGTCTCCTGTGGCTCAGTAGATTGGTTTTGGATTTTCTATTTTAACCCTTTAGAATACCTCACTGCATATATTACAGACATACTAAGTGACTTGTATCAAACAATATACACTGGAGATCACTATTCCGCTGTATCTATTCTCCTCTCCATTTCTCCTCTTTTGGAGCCAATTCATCATTTCTGATTTTTTCATTTTTCTTCTACAATAAATCCAGTTATTAGAAATTACAGTCATCTTTATTTCTCCCTCATATCTGCGGATTACTGTAGAGCATTGTCCGTGTTCACACTGTGCGGAGAGGGGTCTGGGTAGATATCCCGGGGGTTTACAGTGAATATAAGGTGTGACCCTGACTGTTATATAAGGTGTGACCCGGACTGTTATATAAGGTGTGACCCGGACTGTTATATAAGGTGTGACCCGGACTGTTATATAAGGTGTGACCCGGACTGTTATATAAGGTGTGACCCGGACTGTTATATAAGGTGTGACCAGGAGTGGACTGTTATATAAGGTGTGACCCGGACTGTTATATAAGGTGTGACCCGGACTGTTATATAAGGTGTGACCAGGAGTGGACTGTTATATAAGGTGTGACCCGGACTGTTATATAAGGTGTGACCCGGACTGTTATATAAGGTGTGACCCGGACTGTTATATAAGGTGTGACCCAGAGTGGACTTTATATAAGGTGTGACCCAGACTGTTATATAAGGTGTGACCAGGAGTGGACTGTTATATAAGGTGTGACCAGGAGTGGACTGTTATATACGGTGTGACCCGGACTGTTATATAAGGTGTGACCCAGAGTGTACTGTTACATAAGGTGTTACCCGGACTGTTATATAAGGTGTGACCTGGACTGTTATATAATGTGTTACCCGGACTGTTATATAAGGTGTGACCAGGAGTGTACTTTATATAAGGTGTGACCAGGAGTGGACTTTATATAAGGTGTGACCCGGAGTTGACTTTATATAAGGTGTGACCCAGAGTTGACTTTATATAAGGTGTGACCCAGAGTGGACTTTATATAAGGTGTGACCCGGAGTGTACTTTATATAAGGTGTGACCCGGAGTGTACTTTATATAAGGTGTGACCCGGAGTTGACTTTATATAAGGTGTGACCCAGAGTTGACTTTATATAAGGTGTGACCCAGAGTTGACTTTATATAAGGTGTGACCCAGAGTGGACTTTATATAAGGTGTGACCCGGAGTTGACTTTATATAAGGTGTGACCCAGAGTTGACTTTATATAAGGTGTGACCCAGAGTGGACTTTATATAAGGTGTGACCCGGAGTTGACTTTATATAAGGTGTGACCCGGAGTGTACTTTATATAAGGTGTGACCCGGAGTTGACTTTATATAAGGTGTGACCCGGAGTTGACTTTATATAAGGTGTGACCCGGAGTTGACTTTATATAAGGTGTGACCAGGAGTGGACTTTATATAAGGTGTGACCCGGAGTTGACTTTATATAAGGTGTGACCCAGACAGTCATTCTAGACGATTGGCTCTTGACAGTCCTGAGATGTTCTCGGTTTTGGAGGAGCAGGGATCGGGAGGCTGTGACTGATCTCCAGACGTGACTGTTGGTCCCATGTCTGCAGATGTCATCATTGTGGTCTCAGACAAGGCTGCGGGTTCCCACCAGAGTAAAGCGCAGTCATATGACCCCTGGCTGGAAATACATGTCACATGGTGGAGATGGCGGGGACGGTGGGTAAAGTGGCTGCTCTTCAATCAGAGACAATTACACTGCAGCACCGGATCGGATGTCTCCCGACTCTGGATATCTGATCCGGGATGATGGCAGAAATCTGATTCAGCTGATAATGGGAAGAATGTGTCGGAGACCCGGAGCCGTGAAGGTCACAATCATCCGGAATCCTGCTCCACCATCACATCGACGGCATCTAAACCGAGACATCCGGGCCTTTACATCAGGGACATTAAAGTGACTCTGGGCGCCCTATGGAGTCAATACATTTGATGTAACTCTGGGCGCCCTATCGAGTCAATACATCTGATGTAACTCTGGGCGCCCTATGGTGTCAATACATTTGATGTAACTCTGGGCACCCCAGGGTGTCAATGTATTTAATGTCATGCTGGGCGCCTCAGGGTGTGAATCTGGGCACCCAAGGGTGTCAAAACATTTGATGTAACTCTGGGCTCCCCAGGGTGTGAATACATTTGATGTAACTCTGGACACCCAAGGGTGTCAATACATTTGATGTAACTCTGGGCACCCCAGGGTGTCAATACATTTGATGTAACTCTGGGCACCCCAGGGTGTCAATACATTTGATGTAACTCTGGGCGCCCCAGGGTGTCAACCATATGGGCCGGTGCAGACTGTGGTGCTGCCACTTAAAAGGATTTTAGCCCATTGATTATATTGAGTGTCAGTGTATCTGCTAGAATTTAGTTCTTTAAGGTCAATTTAATGCACAAATCTATTCTTACAGAGAAAAGGTTTGTAAACCACATAAATGGGGCACAGGGAGGTAGTTATGTACATTGCATCATAATCATTGCATACACTGTGGTGTTGATAGTGTAAAGGGTTAACATTTGTAGATTACTGTACAACAGATGCCTTGGTCACATGATCCTCCCAGCCAATGGTTGTGGGAAGAGTCCCTAGATAAGGCTCCCTCTCCCAGGAGAAGGGGTGAACCCAAATCTGCTTGTTAGTCTGACTTAAGCCAGCATATACCTAGGCCAATGTGTCTTTTCTAGGTTAAAGGGGTACTCCGCTGCCCCAGCATTCGGAACATTTTGTTCCGAATGCTTCGAGTGGGCGGTGGTGGGCCATGAGGTCATGGCCACGCACCCTCATGACATCACACCACACCCCCTCAATGCAAGTCTATGGCAGGGGCGTGGCAGTCATCACGCCCCCTCCCATAGACTTGCATATAGGGGGCATGGAATGATGTCACGAGGGGTGTGGCCATGATGTCAAGACCCCAGCTGCCCACACCCAACGTTCTAAACGAATGCCAGGTGCTGCACACAGAGATCGTGAGGGTCCCAGTGGCGGGACCCCTGTGAACAGACATGCTATTCCCTATCCTTTGGATAGGGGATAAGATGTCTAGGGGCGGAGTACCCCTTTAACTTCCGTTCTATAATCAAATCCCTGCTCCGGTTCCTGTCCACACTGTGAGTATAAAGTGCTCAACTTCTTCATCTTCTCTTTGCTAGAGAGAATAAGGCTGAACAAGGGCCTCTCCGCAATACACTAATCCCTCTAGGGGCCTATGGTTGGAGTTTTTCTACATGCATAATGTCACATACCAGAGTTATGAGTAAAGAAAATATTCAGATTGCACCGCAGACATGAATGCAGGGGGCGTGGTGTGATGTCACGTCTCCAGTCCTGGAAACACAGAGCTTTCTGGGACTGGATACACAGGCCGGCCTAGAATCCTGGGTGCTGCATGGAGATTGCGGTCCCAGTGGTGGACCCTCCCGTGATCAGACTTCTTATCCTCTATCCCTTACATAGAGGATAAGATGTCTTTGGCCGGAATACCCCTTTAAGCCTCCTAGCGGTGTGGACACATGAAGGACGCCGCGTCTTCTCCCGACAATTTATTACATTTTGCGTTCATTACATTTTGGGCAGTGGGTAGAATTCATGTTTGGCCATGTCTCAGATCTTCTGTAGTTTAGATAAAAACAAGTTTATCCCGATCCTGGTGGAGGAGAATGAATTATGGGCGGAGTCAATATCTGCTGATACTTAGCGCTCATCTTTTATTGCCGGAGATCTTTGTATAATTTACTTGTAGACATTTTACACTAAGAATGGAGCAGATCAGGGCTCAAGTCCTGCAGGAATGCATGGGAACTGAGTTCCTGCACTTTTTCCTCAGCAGGAACACTGCTCCCATTAACAGGAGTCCTGCAGGACCAGCCCTTTAGTGGAAATCTTGGGTGAGTTCCTGCACTTTTTTCCCCCCAGGACTTGACCCCTGGAGCAGACCATTGGGGCAGTTATAGGGGGAATAAAAATCTTATAGGGATTAGGAGCCCACCCCTCCGATCCCCTTACTGATCATTCTCAGCACTTCTGAGAGATCTTCTGCCCCTATTGGGAACCTCAGACCCCCCCCAAACATGAATTTACTGAATTATTTTAAACAAATAAATCTCCAATATTCAATATCAAAAGAAACGCTAACCCCTATGAAGATCAATCTATAAATCCCCTCTATTGAGGGTGGTCCCAACAAACCATAACCTCTACTCGAGTTTTTGGGGTTTTATTATTTTTAATATTATTTGCAGACTGTACTGTGTTATTTTGGAGGTAAATGACCTTGTAGATACTGTGCGGTATTTTCCTGTAGGCAGAGTAAGGCCTTGTTTCTGGCTCTGTATAGTGTTTATATCTCACCATTATATGGAATAGTATTTAATGCACTGTGTGATGTTGGTATTTTGGCTTTGTATGATATTGTTTTCTGGAAACTGCATGACGTTGGTACTTGTACGTTGGCTATGTTATTTTGTAGTGTTTGGCATCAGTATTTTGGACTGTATGGTATTATTTGGGCACTATGTGGTATTGCTATTTGGACATTGCGTGGTATTGCTATTTGGACACTGTGGTATTGTTATTTGGGCACTGTATGGTATTATTTGGGCACTGTATGGTATTGTTATTTGGGCACTGTATGGTATTATTTGGGCACTATAGGGTATTGTTATTTGGGCTCTGTATGGTATTGCTATTTGGGCACTGTATGGTATTGCTATTCTAGCACTGTATGTATTATTTGGGCACTGTGCGGCATTTTTATTTGGGCACAGTAGGATATTGCTATTTGAGCACTGTATGGTATTATTTGGGGACTGTATGGCAGTGTTGTTTGGGCACTGTATGGTATTGTTATTTGGAAGCTGTATTGTATTATTTGGACATTGTAGGGTATTGTTATTAGGGCACTGTATGGTATTGCTATTTGGGCACTGTATGGTATTATTTGGACACTGTAGGGTATTGCTATTTAGACACTGTATAGCATTGTTATTTGGGCACTGTATGGTATTGTTATTTAGACACTGTATAGTATTGTTCTTTGGGCACTGAAGGGTATTATTTGGGAACTGTACAGTATTGTTGTTTGGGCTCTGCATGGTATTGTTATTTGGGCACTGTATGGTATTGTTATTTGGGAACAGTAGGGTATTATTATTTGGGCACTGTATGGTATTGTTATTTGGGCATTGTAGGGTATTGTTATTTGGGCACTGTATGGTATTGTTATTTGGGCACTGTAGGGTATTGTTATTTGGGCACTGTAGGGTATTGTTATTTGGGCACTGTAGGGTATTGTTATTTGGGCATTGTAGGGTATTGTTACTTGGGAACAGTATGGTATTGTTATTTGGGCACTATATGGTAATGTTATTTGGGCACTGTAGGGTATTGTTATTTTGGCACTGGAGGATATTGTTATTTGGGCACTGTAAGATATTGTTATTTGGGCACTGGAGGGTATTGTTGTTTGGGCACTGTAAGATATTGTTATTTGGGCACTGTAGGGTATTGTTATTTGGGCACTGTAGGGTATTGTTATTTGGGCACTGGAGGGTATTGTTATTTGGGCACTGGAGGGTATTGTTATTTGGGCACTGTAGGGTATTGTTATTTGGGCACTGTCTGGTATTGTTATTTGGGCACTGTAGGGTATTGTTATTTGGGCACTGTAAGATATTGTTATTTGGGCACTGTAGGGTATTGTTATTTGGGCACTGTAGGATAATGTTATTTGGGCACAGTATGGTATTGTTATTTGGGCACTGTAGGGTATTGTTATTTGGGCACTGTAGGGTATTGTTATTTGGGCACTGTAGGGTATTGTTATTTGGGCACTGTAGGGTATTGTTATTTGGGCACTGTATAATATTGTTATTTGGGCACTGTATGGTATTGTTATTTGGGCACTGTATGGTATTGTTATTTGGGCACTGTAGGATAATGTTATTTGGGCACAGTAGGGTATTGTAATTTGGGCACAGTAGGGTATTGTTATTTGGGCACTGTAGGGTATTGTTATTTGGGCACTGTAGAGTATTGTTATTTGGGCACAGTAGGGTATTGTTATATGGGCACAGTAGGGTATTGTTATTTGGGCACTGTAGGGTATTGTTATTTGGGCACTGTAGGGTATTGTTATTTGGGCACAGTAGGATAATGTTATTTGGGCACAGTAGGGTATTGTTATTTGGGCACTGTAGAGTATTGTTATTTGGGCACTGTAGGGTATTGTTATTTTGGCACAGTAGGGTATTGTTATTTGGGCACAGTAGGGTATTGTTATTTGGGCACTGTAGGGTATTGTTATTTGGGCACAGTAGGGTATTGTTATTTGGGCACAGTAGGGTATTGTTATTTGGGCACAGTAGGGTATTGTTATTTGGGCACTGTAGGGTATTGTTATTTGGTCACAGTAGGGTATTGTTATTTGGGCACTGTAGGGTATTGTTATTTGGGCACAGTAGGGTATTGTTGTTTGGGCACTGTAGGGTATTGTTATTTGGGCACTGTAGGGTATTGTTATTTGGGCACAGTAGGGTATTGTTATTTGGGCACAGTAGGGTATTGTTATTTGGGCACTGTAGGGTATTGTTGTTTGGGCACAGTAGGGTATTGTTGTTTGGGCACTGTAGGGTATTGTTATTTGGGCACTGTAGGGTATTGTTATTTGGGCACTGTAGGGTATTGTTATTTGGGCACAGTAGGGTATTGTTATTTGGGCACTGTAGGGTATTGTTATTTGGGCACAGTAGGGTATTGTTATATGGGCACAGTAGGGTATTGTTATTTGGGCACTGTAGGGTATTGTTATTTGGGCACTGTAGGGTATTGTTATTTGGGCACAGTAGGATAATGTTATTTGGGCACAGTAGGGTATTGTTATTTGGGCACTGTAGAGTATTGTTATTTGGGCACTGTAGGGTATTGTTATTTGGGCACAGTAGGGTATTGTTATTTGGGCACAGTAGGGTATTGTTATTTGGGCACAGTAGGGTATTGTTATTTGGGCACAGTAGGGTATTGTTATTTGGGCACAGTAGGGTATTGTTATTTGGGCACAGTAGGGTATTGTTATTTGGGCACAGTAGGGTATTGTTATTTGGGCACTGTAGAGTATTGTTGTTTGGGCACTGTAGGGTATTGTTATTTGGGCACTGTAGGGTATTGTTATTTGGGCACAGTAGGGTATTGTTATTTGGGCACAGTAGGGTATTGTTATTTGGGCACAGTAGGGTATTGTTATTTGGGCACAGTAGGGTATTGTTATTTGGGCACAGTAGGGTATTGTTATTTGGGCACAGTAGGGTATTGTTATTTGGGCACAGTAGGGTATTGTTATTTGGGCACTGTAGAGTATTGTTGTTTGGGCACTGTAGGGTATTGTTATTTGGGCACTGTAGGGTATTGTTATTTGGGCACAGTAGGGTATTGTTATTTGGGCACAGTAGGGTATTGTTATTTGGGCACTGTAGGGTATTTTTATTTGGGCACAGTAGGGTATTGTTGTTTGGGCACTGTAGGGTATTGTTATTTGGGCACTGTAGGGTATTGTTATTTGGGCACTGTAGGGTATTGTTATTTGGGCACTGTAGGGTATTGTTATTTGGGCACAGTAGGGTATTGTTATTTGGGCACAGTAGGGTATTGTTATTTGGGCACTGTAGGGTATTGTTATTTGGGCACAGTAGGGTATTGTTGTTTGGGCACTGTAGGGTATTGTTATTTGGGCACTGTAGGGTATTGTTATTTGGGCACAGTAGGGTATTGTTATTTGGGCACTGTAGGGTATTGTTATTTGGGCACTGTAGGGTATTGTTATTTGGGCACTGTAGGGTATTGTTATTTGGGCACTGTAGGGTATTGTTATTTGGGCACAGTAGGGTATTGTTATTTGGGCACAGTAGGGTATTGTTATTTGGGCACAGTAGGGTATTGTTATTTGGGCACAGTAGGGTATTGTTATTTGGGCACTGTAGGGTATTGTTATTTGGGCACAGTAGGGTATTGTTGTTTGGGCACTGTAGGGTATTGTTATTTGGGCACTGTAGGGTATTGTTATTTGGGCACAGTAGGGTATTGTTGTTTGGGCACTGTAGGGTATTGTTATTTGGGCACTGTAGGGTATTGTTATTTGGGCACTGTAGGGTATTTTTATTTGGGCACTGTAGGGTATTGTTATTTGGGCACAGTAGGGTATTGTTATTTGGGCACTGTAGGGTATTGTTATTTGGGCACTGTAGGGTATTGTTATTTGGGCACAGTAGGGTATTGTTATTTGGGCACTGTAGGGTATTGTTATTTGGGCACTGTAGGGTATTGTTATTTGGGCACTGTAGGGTATTGTTATTTGGGCACTGTAGGGTATTGTTATTTGGGCACTGTAGGGTATTGTTATTTGGGCACTGTAGGGTATTGTTATTTGGGCACAGTAGGGTATTGTTATTTGGGCACAGTAGGGTATTGTTATTTGGGCACTGTAGGGTATTGTTATTTGGGCACTGTAGGGTATTGTTATTTGGGCACAGTAGGGTATTGTTATTTGGGCACTGTAGGGTATTCTTATTTGGGCACTGTAGGGTATTGTTATTTGAGCACAGTAGGGTATTGTTATTTGGGCACTGTAGGGTATTGTTATTTGGGCACAGTAGGGTATTGTTATTTGGGCACTGTAGGGTATTGTTATTTGGGCACAGTAGGGTATTGTTATTTGGGCACTGTAGGGTATTCTTATTTGGGCACTGTAGGGTATTGTTATTTGAGCACAGTAGGGTATTGTTATTTGGGCACTGTAGGGTATTTTTATTTGGGCACTGTAGGGTATTGTTATTTGGGCACTGTAGGGTATTGTTATTTGGGCATTGTAGGGTATTGTTATTTGGGAACAGTATGGTATTGTTATTTGGGCACAGTATGGTAATGTTATTTGGGCACTGGAGGGCATTGTTATTTGGGCACTGGAGGGTATTGTTATCTGGGCACTGTAAGATATTGTTATTTGGGCACTGTAGGGTATTGTTATTTGGGCACAGTAGGGTATTGTTATTTGGGCACTGTAGGGTATTGTTATTTGGGCACTGTAGGGTATTGTTATTTGGGCACTGTAGGGTATTGTTATTTGGGCACTGTAGGGTATTGTTATTTGGGCACAGTAGGGTATTGTTGTTTGGGCACTGTAGGGTATTGTTATTTGGGCACTGTAGGGTATTGTTATTTGGGCACTGTAGGGTATTGTTATTTGGGCACAGTAGGGTATTGTTATTTGGGCACTGTAGGGTATTGTTATTTGGGCACAGTAGGGTATTGTTATATGGGCACAGTAGGGTATTGTTATTTGGGCACTGTAGGGTATTTTTATTTGGGCACAGTAGGGTATTGTTATTTGGGCACTGTAGGGTATTGTTATTTGGGCACAGTAGGGTATTGTTGTTTGGGCACTGTAGGGTATTGTTATTTGGGCACTGTAGGGTATTGTTATTTGGGCACTGTAGGGTATTGTTATTTGGGCACTGTAGGGTATTCTTATTTGGGCACAGTATGATATCCACACTTAGGCCTGACTATATCAAAGTCGCAATCGCTGAAGTTATGAGACTTTGAGGGTTAATGTGGTAGTACCGTCCTTATATCAGATCCTTGTAGGATGACCCCGGCTGTCACACACAATCAGGGGCCGTCCATTATCTCCCGATAGACCGCGTCCTCCCCGCGCCGTTTTATCCAGGTATTTTCCACTCGGAGATGTTGGCGGCGCCGGATGGGTCTTGTCCTGTTCGGCTTAGATGTGACAGGATTGCGTCTACCCCACAGCTCTCCCTTTCTTCTTCCCTCCATGAATCCTGACGGAGATTATAAGTGTCCGACAAGTAATTCCTGTTCAGCAGATTCGTTCTCTGATGGAATTTACTTTTTTTATTTTATTTTTTTAGTCTCTGACATTTTTTCTTCTTTTACTGTTAGAAAAGTCAGAATCGATTTTTCCGGAGAGATGAATTCTGATGGGAACGTCCATGGGAACTGACCCACTTCTGTGAACGCAACACGGGCGCAGGATGGAAACGCAGATCATGTCTGAATGTTCAGATACCCCCCCACTCTACCCCTCCCCCGCTGTCTCTACCTGCGACACATGACCGACTCCGCCCTTATAGAAGTGACTGCGCATTTCTCTACATTATACATCACGTGCCGGGAATAAATATAGGACTCTATACGGCGACACTCTGACAGGACAATTACATCTTCTGAAGCGGCTGCGGAATCCATCATGTGTCACCGTCCAGACCGGAGGCTTCGAGAAACGGCGAAAGGAAGAAAGAAAAGAAAACAGGTCGGAAGGGAACGTTCCAGAAGCCGGAATGTCACATAAGATGGATTCGGGGAATGTGCTCTGGGAGTTAAGAAAGAAATCAGATCTCAGCCGCGTTAACCCCCTCACTGATAATGGCCGCCATCTTTTATTTGACTTGATTTCTTTTTAGTGGGGAATTAACCCCTGGTGTAGATGTCATATGTTAAATTACGCACTTAAATACTTGGCATCAATTTCAGGGGTAGTCACTAATATGTAATCACTTATGTGACATACTGTATAGCAGTGTTTTTCTAGCAGGGTGTCTCCAGCTGTAGTTGTAGTATTGCAACAGCTGGAGGCACCCTGGTAGAAATATACTGCTGTAAACAGTGTTATCCGAGATTGTACTGGATTCATCATGTTTTTGTTTGATTTACTCCTGACAGAAAGTTGTGTAGTCCTCTTATTTTTGCATTGTCTCCAGCTTCCCAGCTTCTTCCTTTCCTGGCAGGAAGTTGTGTAGTCCTCTAATGTTCAGTATGGTGTTGTTTCAACAGCCCCCTGGCTCCTTCCACTCTCCTGACAGGAAGTTGTGTAGGACTGTCATTGTAAGTGTTGTGTGGTATCAGCAGGACTCTTCCTTCTCTTCTGACTGGAAGTTGTGTATTCCTCTCATTGTGTGGTGTTGTTTCAGCAGCTCTCCAACTCCTCCCTCTCTCCTGACAGGAAGTTGTGTAGTCCTTTCATTGTTAGTGTGATGTTGTCTCAGCCGCTCCCCGGCTTCTTCTTCTCTCCTGACAGGAAGTTGTGTAGTCCTTTCATTGTTAGTGTGATGTTGTCTCAGCTGCTCCCCAGCTTCTTATTCTCTCCTTACAGGAAGTTGTGTAGTCCTTTCATTGTTAGTGTGGTGTTGTCTCAGCAGCTCCACGGCTCCTCCCTCTCTCCAGAGATAATACATCATCCTATTATCACAGGAGGTGTGGCTGGATATTATCTCTGATCTCTAGCCCCTCCCCTGTGTGATGTCATCATCTCTAATCAGTTCCTCCAGCTACATCACCATCTTCCTATCTTATACACATCTCCCTTTATTAGGACATTTGGGATGTGTTCATATGCTGCATTTTAACCTCTTGTTTTTTTGGCCTCTGCTTGCTGTCATTGAATAGGAACCTGTTGTGATCATGTGATGAACACCCAGGGGCCAGTTTCAGTAGAGCAATCACATGACGAGGCCGGAGACACAGTTTATCCCCCGACAGGGAGCACTGAAGGTTCCTATTACATGGAGTACTTAAAACATAATAATCTGCTAAAATTTAAATATGGCTTTAAAGGGGTACTCCGGTGGAAAAACAATCTTTTTTAAATCAGCTGCTGCCAGAAAGTTAAACAGATTTGTAAATTACTTCTACATAAAAATCTTAATCCTTCCAGTACTTATCAGCTGCTGTATGCTCCTGACATGTAGTCAGTCTCGCCTGGCTGTTGTCAACCTGTGTCATGTGATCATACACCCTTCATCATCACCCGGCCGTGCTCTGTGTGTACGGTCACACGCTCTTCATTATTCATGCGCTCCTCGCCTCTGCCATCTTTCCACTGACCCTCAATAATCCCTTTACCTGGGAGAAGAGGTTTGTCTGGAAGATGAAGCGGCCGCTCTGACAATGAAGCCTCAGAATTATGGCCGCTCCGCTGTGCAGCCTGAAAGATCCCCCCATGAGAGCCGTACGTCCTCCAAATAGAACCCCAGCCAGACAAAACAGTCGGCCAAAGTCGGAGTTAAGCATTTCATTTATGGCAACGTGAAACAAGATTTATGTCCATCACAGCCGATGTGCTCCACGTGTTCTCTAAAGGATCAATTCACCGTAATCCAACAAGATGCAGCAAGAAATAGGTTAATGTATTTTTATATATAACTTATACCAGCTGTACATATATATTATATACAGTATATACCCAGGATATACCAGCATGGTCCATATCACTATATACAGGAGATATATAACTTATACCAGCTGTACATATATATTATATACAGTATATACCAGGTTATACCAGCATGGTCCATATCACTATATACAGGAGATATATAACTTACACCAGCTGTACATATATATTATATACAGTATATACCAGGTTATACCAGCATGGTCCATATCACTATATACATGAGATATATAACTTACACCAGCTGTACATATATAATTATATACAGTATATACCAGGTTATACCAGCATGGTCCATATCACTATATACATGAGATATATAACTTATACCAGCTGTACATATATAATTATATACAGTATATACCCAGGTTATACCAGCATGGTCCATATCACTATATACAGGAGATATATAACTTATACCAGCTGTATATATATATATATTATATACAGTATATACCAGGTTATACCAGCATGGTCCATATCACTATATACAGGAGATATATAACTTATACCAGCTGTACATATATATTATATACAGTATATACCAGGTTATACCAGCATGGTCCATATCACTATATACAGGAGATATATAACTTATACCAGCTGTACATATATATTATATACAGTATATACCAGGTTATACCAGCATGGTCCATATCACTATATACAGGAGATATATAACTTATACCAGCTGTACATATATATTATATACAGTATATACCAGGTTATACCAGCATGGTCCATATCACTATATACAGGAGATATATAACTTATACCAGCTGTACATATATATTATATACAGTATATACCCAGGTTATACCAGTATGGTCCATATCACTATATACAGGGGATATATAACTTATACCAGCTGTATATATATATTATATACAGTATATACCCAGGTTATACCAGTATGGTCTATATCACTATATACAGGAGATATATAACTTATACCAGCTGTACATATATATTATATACAGTATATACCAGCATGGTCCATATCACTATATACAGGAGATATATAACTTATACCAGCTGTACATATATATTATATACAGTATATACCAGGTTATACCAGCATGGTCCATATCACTATATACAGGAGATATATAACTTATACCAGCTGTACATATATATTATATACAGTATATACCCAGGATATACCAGCATGGTCCATATCACTATATACAGGAGATATATAACTTATACCAGCTGTACATATATATTATACACAGTATATACCAGGTTATACCAGCTGTACATATATATATATATATATATATATATATATATATATATATATATAATTATATTCAGTATATACCAGGTTATACCAGCATGGCCCATATCACTATATACAGGAGATATATAACTTATACCAGCTGTACATATATATTATATACAGTATATACCAGGTTACACCAGCATGGTCCATATCACTATATAAAGGAGATATATAACTTATACCAGCTCTACATATATATATATTATATGCAGTATATACCAGGTTATACCAGCATGGTCCATATCACTATATACAGGAGATATCTAACTTATACCAGCTGTACATATATATTATATACAGTATATACCCAGGTTATACCAGCATGGTCCATATCACTATATACAGGAGATATATAACTTATACCAGCTGTACATATATATTATATACAGTATATACCAGGTTATACCAGCTGTACATATATATATATATATATATATATATATATATATGTATATATAATTATATACAGTATATACCAGGTTATACCAGCATGGCCCATATCACTATATACAGGAGATATATAACTTATACCAGCTGTACATATATATTATATACAGTATATACCAGGTTATACCAGCATGGTCCATATCACTATATACAGGAGATATATAACTTATACCAGCTCTACATATATATATTATATACAGTATATACCAGGTTATACCAGCATGGTCCATATCACTATATACAGGAGATATCTAACTTATACCAGCTGTACATATATATTATATACAGTATATACCCAGGTTATACCAGCATGGTCCATATCACTATATACAGGAGATATATAACTTATACCAGCTGTACATATATATTATATACAGTATATACCAGGTTATACCAGCATGGTCCATATCACTATATACAGGAGATATATAACTTATACCAGCTGTACATATATATTATATACAGTATATACCAGGTTATACCAGCATGGTCCATATCACTATATACAGGAGATATATAACTTATACCAGCTGTACATATATATTATATACAGTATATACCCAGGTTATTCATGCCAAAGAGAGCAAAGGCTGTCTAAGATGATTAGAGTTGCAGTTTAGCAATACTGGAGGCTCTCTGTTTGGAAACACACTGCTTTGTTGGCACTCTTCCCTAGGGAGAGCGCTCAAAATGTACTAACCCATTTTTTGTGTTTTTACTTTCTTCTTGTTTCTGAGGGCTTGTGGGGGAGTATTTTTTGTAGAGTCTGCTCACAATTTACATGTTTAACATGCCTTTTTAAAACAAACAGGCATGCTAAAAAACGCACAGACCCATCCTTACCAACCTCGTTCCTGATTAGCTGTTTAGCAGCATTAATTAACTTCTTCCTTGCTGGGTCGGCACATAGCCCTCAGCCCAGCAATATGTTACAGTAACCCAGCAGATTCGCCGGTATACTTTGAGGTCTGGAGACATTCAAATACGCCATCTAAAGTGTATCAAGAATCAAGAATCAAGACATCAGAATTATACCAGAATTCATTCACTTCATCTTCTCACCAGCCTATTCTTTCATTTACTGGTATGTCATCATTCATCTCTTGAACAACTACCACCATCATTTGTTCTCACCACTGCATATCTGTTTAGCTGTATTTAAATAACCAACCTGGTATGTCCCTCATCCTGTGATTGTGTACCCCCATTCCCCCATCATTGCATTGTCCTGTATATTTATTACTGTTATCTGGCTAGTGTTTCTATTTTGTTTGATCACAATTTATTTCCCCTGAGTGATCCCAAAATTTTTATTTTTTCTTAACTTTCTTCCCCAAATTGTATTGCTCTCCACCCTTTTTCACACCTGATTGCACTCCTCTGCCAATCTTCTGGCTTAGCCTAGCACTATATATTAGAGGCTATAGGTCTTTTAGACCTTAGGTCTGGAGACATTCAAATATGCCATCTAAAACTGCCATCTAAAGTGCTTCTTAAGTGTGACATCAAGAATTATACCAGACTTGAACCAGAAGGGAACAAAAGGGAACTAACTCAACATTATAACTACAAAAGTAAGTCACTCTTTAAAAAAACAAAAAAAAAAAAAACATCCACTCACTTATTACTTACATCATTGTGATACATTTTCCCTTTTATCCCCCACCGATTTCTCCAGTGGACTCTATATACATCTGTCCATGCCTCCTTCCCTCACCTATGTATTGCTCGCATGCACTGCTCACCATCATAAACCACCCAGAGTCACCTCATTCCATGGTACAGCACAGAAGTCGCTTCATCACTTCACCCAGCCATCTACTCTCCCTCTTCTTTCTTCTGCTTTTAGCTGCTGGGGACATTGCTCCTAACCCTGGCCCACCTTTCACTAATATTTGCTCTACACTACCTGCCTCTTGCGGAACCACTACAAACTAACTGCGTTCTCCTAAACTCTCGATCTGTGTGCAATAAGCTCTCCCAGATTCATGACTTATTTCTCACTAATTCTCTTAATCTGCTGGCTCTCACAGAAACATGGATACAACCTTCTGACACTGCTTCTCTCGCTGCTTTATCTTATGGTGACCTTCACTTTTCCCATACCCCCAGATCTGACACCAGGCATGGTGGAGGAGTTGGGGTGCTTCTAGCCCCACAATGCACTTTTCAAGTCATCCCCCCATTACCCTCAATCACATTTCCCTCTTTTAAGGTTCACACCCTCAGGCTCTTCCGCCCATTGTCTCTCAGAGTGGCAGTCATCTATCGTCCTCCTGGTTCTCCCCAAATGTTCCTGGATCATTTTGCCACCTGGCTCCCTCACTTTCTTTCCTCAGAAACACCTACACTCATCATGGGTGATTTTAATATCCCCATTGATACCCCAATCTCCTCTTCTGCCTCTCGGCTTCTGTCTCTAACCTCCTCCTTTGCCCTTTCACAGTTTACTGACTCTCCCACACACAAGGATGGGAATACACTGGACTTGATCTTCTCTAGACTTTGCTCTGTCTCTAAATTCACTAATTCTCCTTTGAGCTCTCTGACCACAACCTTCTCTCTTTCTCTATCAGTAACTCCTATCCTCTTCTGGACACTCCAACCTTGTACACTTACAAAAACCTGCGTGCCATAAACACCAATTTATAGACATTCTACAATCTTCACTATCACCAATCTCTTCTCTCCCCTGCCCTAATCTAGCAGATAAACATTACCATGACACCCTAAAGTCTACCCGGGATCAAATGGCACCCTCCAAAACACGAACCTCCCGACACAGACGGCAGCAACCCTGGCACACGCTAACAACCCACTTTCTCAGGCGATGCTCTAGGTGCTGAACGTCTGTGGAGGAAAACTAAGACTTCTTCAGACTATCTGCACTATAAATTCCTGCTTAAATCCTATTACTCCGCTCTTCATCTCGCCAAACAAACATATTTTACCTCCCTCATCTCCTCTCTGTCTAACAACCCAAAACGCCTTTTTGATACGTTCAACTCTCTCCTTTGGCCTAAAGTACAGACCCCAATCACTGATCTCTGTGCTGAAGACCTGGCCAAATACTTCAAAACTAAAATCGATGACATTCTTGATGAAATCCTCACCCAGTCCCCTAAAAGTTCTGATCCAATTCCCAGCCATGTCTCCTCTTCATCACTCTCAGTTTTTGAGCCTGTAATGGAGGGTGAGGTTTCCAGGCTCCTCTCCTCCGCCCGCCCCACTACCTGCTCTAGTGACCCCATGCCTTCACACGTCATCCAGTCTCTCTCTCCTGCTATCAGCTGTCACCTAACTAAAATCTTTAACCTCTCCCTCTCTTCTGGGCTCTTTCCCTCCTGCTTCAAACACTCTATCATAACCCCACTATTGAAAAAAACATCTCTGGACCCGTCCTGTGCAGCCAACTATCGACCCGTCTCAAATCTCCCCTTTATCTCCAAACTCCTGGAACGCTTGGTCTACTCCCGCCTTATCCGCTATCTCTCCGAGAACTCTCTCCTTGACCCCTTACAGTCTGGTTTCCGCTCCCTTCACTCCACAGAAACGGCCCTAACCAAAGTCACTAACGATCTTCTGACGGCCAAATCAAATGGCAATTTCTCTTTACTGATTCTCTTGGACCTCTCTACGGCTTTTGACACTGTTACGCCGAGCGCTCCGGGTCCCCGCTCCTCCCCGGAGCGCTCGCTACACTCTCTCCGCTGCAGCGCTCCGGTCAGATCCACTGACCCGGGGCGCTGCGATTCTGCCTCCAGCCGGGATGCGATTCGCGATGCGGGTAGCGCCCGCTCGCGATGCGCACCCCGGCTCCCGTACCTGACTCGCTCTCCCTCGGTCCTGTCCCGGCGCGCGCGGCCCCGCTCCCTAGGGCGCGCGCGCGCCGGGTCTTTGCGATTTAAAGGGCCACTGCGCCGCTGATTGGCGCAGTGATTCCAATCAGTGTCTTCACCTGTGCACTTCCCTATATCACCTCACTTCCCCTGCACTTCCCTGCCGGATCTTGTTGCCATTGTGCCAGTGAAAGCGTTCCTTGTGTGTTCCTAGCCTGTGTTCCAGACCTCCTGCCGTTGCCCCTGACTACGATCCTTGCTGCCTGCCCCGACCTTCTGCTACGTCCGACCTTGCTTCTGTCTACTCCCTTGTACCGCGCCTATCTTCAGCAGCCAGAGAGGTGAGCCGTTGCTAGTGGATACGACCTGGTCACTACCGCCGCAGCAAGACCATCCCGCTTTGCGGCGGGCTCTGGTGAAAACCAGTAGTGACTTAGAACCGATCCACTAGCACGGTCCACGCCAATCCCTCTCTGGCACAGAGGATCCACTACCTGCCAGCCGGCATCGTGACAGTAGATCCGGCCATGGATCCCGCTGAAGTTCCTCTGCCAGTTGCCGCTGACCTCACCACGGTGGTCGCCCAGCAGTCACAACAGATAGCGCAACAAGGCCAACAGCTGTCTCAACTGACCGTTATGCTACAACAGTTACTACCACAGCTTCAGCAGTCATCTCCTCCGCCAGCTCCTGCACCTCCTCCGCAGCGAGTGGCCGCTCCTGGGCTACGCCTATCCTTGCCGGATAAATTTGATGGGGACTCTAAGTTTTGCCGTGGCTTTCTTTCCCAATGTTCCCTGCATCTGGAGATGATGTCGGACCTGTTTCCCACTGAAAGGTCTAAGGTGGCTTTCGTAGTCAGCCTTCTGTCCGGAAAAGCCCTGTCATGGGCCACACCGCTCTGGGACCGCAATGACCCCGTCACTGCCTCTGTACACTCCTTCTTCTCGGAAATCCGAAGTGTCTTTGAGGAACCTGCCCGAGCCTCTTCTGCTGAGACTGCCCTGTTGAACCTGGTCCAGGGTAATTCTTCCGTTGGCGAGTATGCTGTACAATTCCGTACTCTTGCTTCAGAATTATCCTGGAATAATGAGGCCCTCTGCGCGACCTTTAAAAAAGGCCTATCCAGCAACATTAAAGATGTTCTGGCCGCACGAGAAATTCCTGCTAATCTACATGAACTTATTCACCTAGCCACTCGCATTGACATGCGTTTTTCCGAAAGGCGTCAGGAGCTCCGCCAAGATATGGACTCTGTTCGCACGAGGCGTTTCTTCTCCTCGGCTCCTCTCTCCTCTGGTCCCCTGCAATCTGTTCCTGTGCCTCCCGCCGTGGAGGCTATGCAGGTCGACCGGTCTCGCCTGACACCTCAAGAGAGGACACGACGCCGCATGGAGAACCTCTGCCTGTACTGTGCTAGTACCGAACACTTCCTGAGGGATTGTCCTATCCGTCCTCCCCGCCTGGAAAGACGTCCGCTGACTCCGCACAAAGGTGAGACAGTCCTTGATGTCTACTCTGCTTCTCCACGTCTTACTGTGCCTGTGCGGATGTCTGCCTCTGCCTTCTCCTTCTCTACTGTGGCCTTCTTGGACTCTGGATCTGCAGGAAATTTTATTTTGGCCTCTCTCGTCAACAAGTTCAACATCCCAGTGACCAGTCTCGCCAGACCCCTTTACATCAATTGTGTAAACGATGAAAGATTGGACTGTACCATACGCTTCCGCACGGAGCCCCTTCTAATGAGCATCGGATCTCATCACGAGAGGATTGAACTTTTGGTCCTCCCCAATTGCACCTCGGAAATTCTCCTTGGACTTCCCTGGCTTCAACTTCATTCCCCAACCCTGGATTGGTCCACTGGGGAGATCAAGAGTTGGGGGCCCTCTTGTTCCAAGGACTGTCTAAGACCGGTTCCCAGTAACCCTTGCCGTGACTCTGTGGTTCCCTCAGTAACCGGTCTCCCTAAGGCCTATATGGACTTCGCGGATGTTTTCTGCAAAAAACAAGCTGAGACTCTACCTCCTCACAGGCCTTATGATTGCCCTATCGACCTCCTCCCGGGCACTACTCCACCCCGGGGCAGAATTTATCCTCTCTCTGCCCCAGAGACTCTTGCCATGTCTGAGTATGTCCAGGAAAATTTAAAAAAGGGCTTTATCCGTAAATCCTCCTCTCCTGCCGGAGCCGGATTTTTCTTTGTGTCCAAAAAAGATGGCTCCCTACGTCCTTGCATTGACTACCGCGGTCTTAATAAAATCACGGTTAAGAACCGCTACCCCCTACCCCTCATCTCTGAACTCTTTGATCGCCTCCAAGGTGCCCACATCTTTACTAAATTGGACTTAAGAGGCGCCTATAACCTCATCCGCATCAGAGAGGGGGATGAGTGGAAAACGGCGTTTAACACCAGAGATGGACACTTTGAGTATTTGGTCATGCCCTTTGGCCTGTGCAACGCCCCTGCTGTCTTCCAAGACTTTGTTAATGAAATTTTTCGTGATCTGTTATACTCCTGTGTTGTTGTATATCTGGACGATATCCTAATTTTTTCTGCCAATCTAGAAGAACACCGCCAGCATGTCCGTATGGTTCTTCAGAGACTTTGTGACAATCAACTCTATGCCAAAATTGAGAAATGTCTGTTTGAATGCCAATCTCTTCCTTTTCTAGGATATTTGGTCTCTGGCCAGGGACTACAAATGGATCCAGACAAACTCTCTGCCGTCTTAGATTGGCCACGCCCCTCCGGACTCCGTGCTATCCAACGCTTTTTGGGGTTCGCCAATTATTACAGGCAATTTATTCCACATTTTTCTACCGTTGTGGCTCCTATCGTGGCTTTAACAAAAAAAAATGCCAATCCCAAGTCTTGGCCTCCTCAAGCGGAAGACGCCTTTAAACGACTCAAGTCTGCCTTTTCTTCGGCTCCCGTGCTCTCCAGACCTGACCCTTCCAAACCCTTCCTATTGGAGGTTGATGCCTCCTCAGTGGGAGCTGGAGCTGTTCTTTTACAAAAAAATTCTTCCGGGCATGCTGTCACTTGTGGTTTTTTTTCTAGGACCTTCTCTCCGGCGGAGAGGAACTACTCCATCGGGGATCGAGAGCTTCTAGCCATTAAATTAGCACTTGAGGAATGGAGGCATCTGCTGGAGGGATCAAGATTTCCAGTTATTATTTACACCGACCACAAGAACCTCTCCTACCTCCAGTCTGCCCAACGGCTGAATCCTCGCCAGGCCCGGTGGTCTCTGTTCTTTGCCCGATTTAATTTTGAGATTCACTTTCGTCCTGCCGATAAGAACATTAGGGCCGATGCTCTCTCTCGTTCCTCGGATGCCTCAGAAGTTGAACTCTCTCCGCAACACATCATTCCACCTGACTGCCTGATCTCCACTTCTCCAGCCTCCATCAGGCAAACTCCTCCAGGAAAGACCTTTGTTTCTCCACGCCAACGCCTCGGAATCCTCAAATGGGGTCACTCCTCCCATCTCGCTGGTCATGTGGGCATCAAGAAATCTGTGCAACTCATCTCCCGCTTCTATTGGTGGCCGACTCTGGAGACGGATGTTGTGGACTTTGTGCGAGCCTGCACTATCTGTGCCCGGGATAAGACTCCTCGCCAGAAGCCCGCTGGTTTTCTTCATCCCCTGCCTGTCCCCGAACAGCCTTGGTCTCTGATTGGTATGGATTTTATTACTGATTTACCCCCTTCCCGTGGCAACACTGTTATTTGGGTGGTCGTTGATCGATTCTCCAAAATGGCACATTTCATCCCTCTTCCTGGTCTTCCTTCAGCGCCTCAGTTGGCTAAACAATTTTTTGTACACATTTTTCGTCTTCACGGGTTGCCTACACAGATCGTCTCGGATAGAGGCGTCCAATTCGTGTCTAAATTCTGGAGGGCTCTCTGTAAACAACTCAAAATTAAATTAAATTTTTCTTCTGCATATCATCCCCAGTCCAATGGACAAGTAGAAAGAATTAACCAAGTCTTGGGTGATTATTTGCGACATTTTGTTTCCTCCCGCCAGGATGACTGGGCAGATCTCCTTCCATGGGCCGAATTCTCGTATAACTTCAGAGTCTCTGAATCTTCCTCCAAATCCCCATTTTTTGTGGTGTACGGCCGTCACCCTCTTCCCCCCCTCCCTACCCCCTTGCCCTCTGGTCTGCCGGCTGTGGATGAAATTTCTCGTGACCTTTCCATTATATGGAGAGAGACCCAAAATTCTCTCTTACAGGCTTCATCACGCATGAAGAAGTTCGCGGATAAGAAAAGAAGAGCTCCTCCCGTTTTTTCCCCTGGAGACAAGGTATGGCTCTCCGCTAAATATGTCCGCTTCCGTGTCCCTAGCTACAAGTTGGGACCACGCTATCTTGGTCCTTTCAAAATCTTGTGTCAAATTAATCCTGTCTCTTACAAACTTCTTCTTCCTCCTTCTCTTCGTATCCCTAATGCCTTTCACGTCTCTCTTCTTAAACCACTCATCCTCAACCGTTTTTCTCCCAAATCTGTTCCTCCCACTCCTGTTTCCGGCTCCTCGGACATCTTCTCTGTCAAAGAGATCTTAGCCTCTAAAAAGGTCAGAGGGAAAACTTTTTTTTTAGTGGACTGGGAGGGTTGTGGTCCTGAAGAGAGATCCTGGGAACCTGAGGACAACATCCTAGATAAAAGTCTGCTCCTCAGGTTCTCAGGCCCTAAGAAGAGGGGGAGACCCAAGGGGGGGGGTACTGTTACGCCGAGCGCTCCGGGTCCCCGCTCCTCCCCGGAGCGCTCGCTACACTCTCTCCGCTGCAGCGCTCCGGTCAGATCCACTGACCCGGGGCGCTGCGATTCTGCCTCCAGCCGGGATGCGATTCGCGATGCGGGTAGCGCCCGCTCGCGATGCGCACCCCGGCTCCCGTACCTGACTCGCTCTCCCTCGGTCCTGTCCCGGCGCGCGCGGCCCCGCTCCCTAGGGCGCGCGCGCGCCGGGTCTTTGCGATTTAAAGGGCCACTGCGCCGCTGATTGGCGCAGTGATTCCAATCAGTGTCTTCACCTGTGCACTTCCCTATATCACCTCACTTCCCCTGCACTTCCCTGCCGGATCTTGTTGCCATTGTGCCAGTGAAAGCGTTCCTTGTGTGTTCCTAGCCTGTGTTCCAGACCTCCTGCCGTTGCCCCTGACTACGATCCTTGCTGCCTGCCCCGACCTTCTGCTACGTCCGACCTTGCTTCTGTCTACTCCCTTGTACCGCGCCTATCTTCAGCAGCCAGAGAGGTGAGCCGTTGCTAGTGGATACGACCTGGTCACTACCGCCGCAGCAAGACCATCCCGCTTTGCGGCGGGCTCTGGTGAAAACCAGTAGTGACTTAGAACCGATCCACTAGCACGGTCCACGCCAATCCCTCTCTGGCACAGAGGATCCACTACCTGCCAGCCGGCATCGTGACAGACACTGTGGATCACCAACTCCTCCTCAGTAGTCTCCGCTCCATCGGTCTCAAGGACTCTGCTCTCGCCTGGTTTTCCTCCTATCTCTCTGGCCGCTCCTTCAGCGTGTCGTTTTCTGGCTCTACTTCTTCTTCTCTTCCGCTTGCTGTCGGGGTTCCCCAGGGATCGGTCCTGGGTCCTCTACTCTTTTCACTCTACACATCCCCCATTGGAAAAAAAATCAGTAGATTTGGTTTCCAGTACCACCTCTACGCTGATGACACCTAACTCTATACCTCTTCCTCCAACATCACCCCTGCACTCCTACAGAATACCAGTCACTGTCTCTCTGCTGTCTCAGACATCTTGTCCTCTTTATATCTGAAACTAAATCTTTCTAAAACAGAACTTCTTGTTTTTTCTCCATCAACTGATACTGTACCTAGCCCTGACATTTCCATCTCGGTATGTGGTACTACCATAACTCCCGGGCAGCAGGCTCGCTGTCTTGGCGTTATATTTGACTCTGATCTGTCTTTCACTCCCCATATTCAGTCCCTTTCACGTTCTTGTCACCTGCATCTCAAAAACATTTCCAGAATCCGCCCGTTTCTCACTACTGAAACTGCTAAAACTCTCATTATTGCTTTGATTCACTCCCGCCTCGACTACTGTAACTCTTTACTAATAGGCCTTCCTTTCTCCAAACTCTCTCCTCTATAGTCCATCCTTAATGCCGCAGCCAGACTCATCTTCCTCTCCAGCCGCTACACCGACGCCTCCTCCCTGTGCCAGTCACTACACTGGTTACCAATTCAGTCCAGAATACAGTACAAAATCCTCAGTCTCACACACAAAGCTCTCCACAATGCTGCACCTCCCTACATCTCCTGTCTCATCTCTGTCTACCATCCTACATGTTCTCTCCGATCTGCTAATGATCTCACACTAACATCTTCTATAATCCGAACTTCTCACTCCCGTCTCCAAGACTTCACTCGTGCTGCACCGGTTCTCTGGAATGCTATCCCTCAATCCCTCAGACTCAACAACAACATCCATAGTTTGGAAGGTGGCCTGAAAACACATCTCTTCAGAAAGGCTTATAACATTCTCTAATTGGCCTCAACATATCCCCAACATATCCCCAACATATCCTCAACATATCCCCAACATATCCCCAACATATCCCCAACATATCCCCAACATATCCTCAATATATCCCCAACATATCCCCAACATATCCTCAATATATCCCCAACATATCCCCAACATATCCAAAACATATCCCCACATCTCTTGTTTGAATAGTTATTGTGTAATATTATGTCTGATACTTGTCTTTGTTTGTACCCCATAATTGTAAGTGCTGTGGAATCTGTAGGCGCTATATAAATAAATAAAATAAAATACTTTGAGAAAAGAGTTAAGTTGCCTTGCGCAGCAGTTCAACTTAACTCTCTCACTGCTGGTTTGCAGCAAACATGTTCTCCATGACCCAAACACTTTCCCAATTTTTTTTTTTTTTTTTTTTTTTTTTTTAGAAAAGCTAGCTCATCTATTTTCAGTATAAATCAGCTTGTTCCATATACTGCACCCTTTTCTTTGGACTCAGTGGCAATGTATTCTAAAAAAGTGTCTATCACCTAATGTATAGGATACAAGTCGTTTGTAGACTGTATCAACATTCTGGGGAATTTGCATTAGTAAATCTGGGCCACAGACTCCATGCAGATGTCCCCTAGGATGCAGTGTGACCCCTGAGTCCCATGTTGCCCACCCTGTAGATTTGTTATATAGGACACTAGTTTGTTGATGGCGGCAGAATCTTCCTTACTGTTTCTCTACAGAAAAGCCTTTTCCTATTTGTTTGACGTGTTGTTTGAAATAATTTGATCTTGATAAAGAGCAGTGTTTCCCAACCAGTGTGCCTCCAGCTGTTGCAAAACTACAATTCCCAGTATGCCCGGACAGCCGTTGGCTGTCCGGGCATGCTGGGAGTTGTAGTTTTGCAACAGCTGGAGGCACCCTGGTTGGCTAAAACACTGATATAGAGAGACAAGCGATTATCATGGTCCTGGAGGTGTGAGGAGGAGAAGAGCGATGTGGATGGGAGGATCGGGTGTTATCTCTATACAGAAGACTATTGGTTATGCTGAATGTTCTTCGATGGCGCTTGGCGTCCGTCTGGTTCTTCGAGCCGCGGATCTTATTCATATATCTTTCCTTGTCACTAATGTGTCACCCTTGACAGCTCGCTCCTGGCTTAAAGGTTCTGGGGAAGTGACAAGATTTCCCTCCATTCATTCTGAATGATTGGTTTTGTGTCTCTGGGCTGTTTATTGACGCTCGGATAAACATGGAGTCAGAATCCCTAAGAGATCCTCCATAGGGCGGGAAATAAACCAGAGATGGTTAAATACCCGGTGGCGATGGCTGCTGCTTATCTGGGGCTCCGGGTCTGACTCTTCCTACCTCATTTCCTTTCTTTATCCAGAACTATTGAACAATGCAAGAAAAAAAGAAACATTATTGTGTAGAAATGTAGCAGCATGTGTTGCAGAGCGTATATATATATATATATATATATATATATATATATATATATGTAAAGTATTAATATGTAGCATATGCAACAATAGCAAGAAATAAGCCTTATAAATGTCTGTTACTTTCATGATACATCTTTATAGTGTAAGAATCTCCAAACTTACAATCCATAACTTAGTGATAAAGAAAAATAATATAATTATTTTTTTCGGCCACCACTTGGGGGAGCTCATGGTTCCTCTTAAATTATATTTATAATTAGGGTCAGAGAAATCTGTATACATTTGGGTACTGGAAAATAATTATATATATCAGCTGGATATAAGATAGATATGAGATAGATAGATAGATAGATATGAGATAAATAGATATGAGATAGATAGATATGAGAGAGAGAGATATGAGAGAGATAGATATGAGATAGATAGATAGATAGATATGAGATATATATATAGATAGATATGAGATAGATGCATAGCTAGATAGATAGATAGATAGATAGATATGAGATAGACAGATTTGAGATAGATATATATAGATAGATATGAGATAGATACATAGATAGATAGACGGATATGAGATAGGCAGATATGAGATAGATAGATAAGAGATAGATAGATATAAGATATATAGATAGATAGATATGAGATAGCTAGTGTCTTAAAAGCCTACTTGCCCATTCGCCCTAAATGACAAATCAACAACTTGAAGCCAATCCCTTCCTTGCGCTAAAGTGCATAGGCACCGAAGTCAACAAAACATACAGAACTTTACAAAGTGGGGGTACAAGTCAGGAACATAATGGGAATACAATAAAAAACAAACATATATATCAGGCAGGATATAGCATACTAACAAACAGATCAAGAATCAGGGTAATGATAATGGCAGATATGAATATAGGAACAAGGATAGATATGGGGATAAGTATACAGCAGACAAAACCAGGAGATGCAAGGTATGAACGGAATGTCAGAACATTAATGGGTCAGTAAATCAAGAGCACTGCTCACACTGGACTCATAAGAAGGAACACACTAGACACCCCACTCCAATCATGGAGGGACATCAATACTAAAGCAAAATAGGCTCCTAGCCAGCAGACACTCTCCACCGAGTGATCAGGATACTGGCCAAGGAGGAAACAAAAATCCTAAATACAAGCAAACACGGGTAGAGACACAAGATTTACTCACTCCTAGATAGACGGATTAGCACAAGGCTCAGAACAGGATTCTATCCTAGGAGATCCAGGATCAAACAAGGTCAAAAAAGGACTGACAAACGCACAGTGTGAATGCGGACTAAGGAAGAACAAAGCATATGCAGAACGAAAAATACAAGAATACAGAAACCCTAGAAATGAGCAAATTTTTTAAAAATTCGATTCGGCCAATTCGCCGAATTTTCCGAATAAATTTGGTTCGGCCCGAATTTATTTGCTGAAAGTCTGTATTAAAAACAGCTATTTCTGGCCTACAGAGAGCCTCAATAGGGGTGTAGAACACTTTGCCTTGCTGGGTTAGTGAAATAATACTGTTATTCAGTATTTCATGCAGATTAGAGGCGTCGCTATTAGAATCCCTGTCGCAGAGCGGCACAATGACACAGCCTGGAGGTGGCATCAGTATGAGGAGACCATACAGTGAGTGAATCACACAGCGTGGAGGTGGCGGCAGCATGAGGAGACCATATAGTGGCTGAATGAGACAGCCTGGAGGTGGCAACAGCCTGACGAGACCATAGGGCCTCACAATTGAAAAGATTAAAGATATGTTTTAACATTTAAATTGAAGATCTCAAATAGATGAACCTAAAAAGTTTTATTTAATGTGCCAGCAGCATGAGGAAACCACATGGCGGTACAGCGACACAGTCTGGAGGTGGAGAAGCATGAGGAGACCATATAGTGGCTGAATGACACAGTCTGGAGTTGGAGAAGCATAAAGAGACCATATAGTGGCTGAATGACTTAGCCTGGAGGTGGCAGCAGCATGAGGAGAACATATGGTGGCAGTACGAGACAGCCTGGAGCTGGCATCAGCATGAGGAGAACATACACTGGCAGAATGCAACAGCTTTAGTGGTGGCATCAGTAGCATCAGGAGTCCTGAAAGTGACCCGGTGACAGAGTGGTGCGGTGGGTGGCAATACCAGTACCCGGTGATGAAGGTGGGTGAAAAAGGGAGAAATTGGCTTCAGATGGGTGGCATCAGGCGGGTGGCAGGATCAGAATAGTTTCTACCTGCAAACACTGCCATTTCCCAGGGTTTCTAGGTGGAAATAGGGAGAGGTTCCTGTGTGAGGATGCCCTTTTTAGGGCGAGTAACCCTTGCCAAGAAGGGAATTAATAGTGCAAGAGTAGGGCCTTACAGGGGAAGTGTTTACCCCCACCGGTTACAATGGACCATACGTTGTTCCCTTCCACCTTTTAGAGATCTTTGCATCAGATCAATACTTGGTGGTGTAGGTGGCACAAGCACAACTTTCCTTTTATTTGATTTCAAAGAAATTTTGGGTACATCTATTTTATCCTAACAAAATTTAAGTTTTAGCTAATGCATATCCTTAATACTTACTTGTGGTCTGATGCGGAGGAATATCTGTAGTTTGGGAGCAGCACCTTAAATCTGTTTGGCACTATCCATATTTGTGAAGTGTTGGTGGCACCATGGTCAATCTACTCTCATGCATCAGGCATTGGTGGTTGGAAATCCTGGCTGATCAATGCCTGATTCATCTTCACAAAGGTCAGTCTCGCCACATTTTTTGTGGACAGACGAGTTCTCCTTGAGGTTTCTATGGCCCCCGCCGCACTAAACACCCGCTCTGGTGGCACACTACTGGCTGGGCAGGACATCTTTTCCAGGGCAAACTCTGCTAGTTGCGGCCACAAATCAGAACTCCAGCGGATCTTCAAGGTTTGTTGGCATGGCCATGTCAAGGTAAGCCACCACCTGCTGGTTCAGGTCCTGCTCCAGGTCTACCTGCTGCTGATGAGTCGCTTCACTATACGGGTGAAGAAAGGTACTCATCAGCGACTGTAGACTCAGACTGCTGCTGATTGAGCTGGTACTGCTTCTGCCACCCCTCCCCTCCCCAGCAGCCATGGCAGTGGAAGGTGAGCACAGAGGGCCCCCCGAGTCAGACCTGCGAGAGGATGGATGATGGCACATTGGCCAACTGACTACGTAGGATGGTAGGATGTCTATGTTGCAGGTCACTTTGTCCTCCCTCTCAGTGGGTGTAAAAAAGGCCCCTATTTTGTTCCGTTACCGAGGGTCCAATAAAGTGGAGAGCCAGAAGTCATCCCGCTGACGAATGGTGATAATTTGGCAGTCACTACGCAAGCAAGTGAGCATGCATCGTGCCCTTTGTGCAAGTGACTCCCTGCCTCCATCTCCACTGCATACTGCCACTGTGTGTCTGGGTCCTCTGTCTCGCCTTCCTCATAACCCTCTTGCTCCTCTTGCTGCTCTTGCTCCTCCTCTCCTGTCAGATGACTAGAAAAACCAACCATCTCACTAAACCTAACCTGTGCTCCACTGTGCCCCTCATCCTTCTCCTCCAGTTCAGCCCCCACAAGGCTCATGTGGCCGTGAGATATAGGTGCCACGTCTCCAGTGCCCTGACCAGCTATCATTTCCAACATGTGTTGTAGCATGACGTTGTTCATCCCGTAATCCTGGCGACTGACAGCTATTGTGGCTTCCTCAAAGCCCTGAGCAAACGGCGGGTGTCACGTATGAGCTGCCACTGGTTCACATTGAGGTTATACAGGGGAGTACTCCTGTTATACAGGGGAGTACTCCTGTTATACTGTTATACAGTGATGGCTTTTCTCTCTTCTTATTGTCGGTCCAACATATGGAGGGAGGATTTCCAATGTGTTGATACATCGCAAATCAGACTATGTTGGGGGATACCGTTCTGACTCTGCAGCTCAAGGAGGGTGTGCTTTGCGGTATACGAGTGGCTGAAGTGCATGCAAAGTTTCCTTCCCATTGTCAGGATATCTTGCAGATGGGGGGAACACTTCAGGAACCACTTGACAAACAGATTGAACACGTGTGCCAATGCGGGGCGCATGTCTCAGGCTTCCTTGTCGTAACGCAGACAAGATGTTCTTTACACATGTTCCTATACCACTCTATACTGGTGGGACCTTTTGGTGATTTCCAATTCCTAACAATCATTAATCTAGCATAAAAAAGCATTCTCATACATATTTTCTTTTTTTCCCCCGAGATCTTCCTTAATGGTGCCCAGTATGGCTACTTTTGGTGAGAAGTCAATTAAAACCCCTGTCTCTCTGTTAATCACCTCATGAACTTCTCTCCTCATCACTGCTTGCCCACCTAGCGGAGAAAGCAGGGATGTCTCCTCCCCTTCTGACTGTGCTCTATTAGATCGTCCTCAGTGAATAGTGGAGCTGAACCCACAGCATAAGATACTTCTCTAGGAGAGGGAACAGCATAGGACAAAGGCAATGGGAGGACAGGGACTGCTCCCGGGCCATGCCAACTGAGAGTTGTGTCTGAGGAACCCACCGACTGTTGACTGGGGGTGTCAGATGTCACTTGTGATGAAGTGGATGACCGTGTTAACCAATCGATGAGGGCAGATGGGTTGCTGGTCGAGACACGACCGCTGGCTGATACCAGGAGCTCAGGCCTCTCGCTGCGACTCCTGCTGCCACTCGCCCCTAGTCTGCTGCTACCTCTGCCTAAAGGATTTAAACCTCTGCCACTCCTCTGTGCAGGTCCTGGCACTTCTCTGTGTATATGCGTATATGAGGGGAGTACAAAACGCTCCACTATGCTTAAAACAGTATTTTTCTACAACACCAGCAGGTGTATACTTTTGGCTGGCCTTTCACAGTATCTAGTCCCTTAATACTTTGACAGGAACAAAAATGGTACAGTATCTAGTCCCTTAACACTTTGACAGGAACACATATGGTATGCACTTATGAGGGGAGGACAATGCGCTCCGCTCCAGTATGCTTAAAGGGGTACTCCGGCACCTAATACATCTTATCCCCTATCCATGCCCCCTACCATAGACTTGCATTGAGGGGGCGAGGCATGACATCACATGGGGGCGGAGTCGTGACGTCACAATACTCTGGCCCCATGGTCGTCATGCTACACACTTGGAGCCTCCTTCGCTGCGGAGAGCTCACAAAGGTGGGTGCGCAATGACAGATTGCGGGGGTCCCCTGCGGCGGGACCCCCATGATCATACATTTTATCCACTATCCTTTGGATAGGGGATAAGATGTATTAGGGCCAGAGTACCCCTTTTAAACAGTATTTGTCTACAACACCAGCAGGTGTGTACTTTTGCGGGCCTTTCATAGTATCTAGGCCCTTAAGACTTTAACAGAAACAAAATGGTATAATACTTAGATGTACGCACGGGTTACACTTAATAGAGGCAAATACGCTTCTAGTGCTCTGCTCACCCTAACTGGCTGGATACTATTGGCTTTTCAGTTGTCGTACACACGAGTGCTGCAGCACACAGTCGCTGTGTACTACACCCAAAATTGCACTTTCTCTCTCAATCTCACTCCCTTCCCTCTCAGTGCTTCTAGGCTGGATTTGGGCTTGAGGTGAATCGCTTCTGTGAAAAAGCTTTTCTGTGCAACACACAGCGCTGTCTGTCCCTCTCTGCAACAGAACGCTGATGTGACTGGGAGGTGAATTGCTGCTGTAAAAATGCTTTTATGTACAACACACACTGTCCCTCTCTCTCTGTAATAGAACGCTGAAGTGACTGGCTGCAAGATGGCTGCCGATTTTATAGGGCTGTGACATCACAGGGGTGACTGGCTGCTAATAGGCTGCATCCTGCATGTGATTCAGGGTCATCCCGCCTACCCTCCTTGCCTTCCCAGCATTCCTTGCCCCATGTCCTCACATGTGGATCTGTCATTTTAGATGCTCGACCCCTGGAGCCTGGACCGCACTTAATGGAGTATAATGAAGCAATTTGCGCGATCGAATCGCGTCAATATTTGCAATCGTTACAAATCAAAATTTTCCTGAAATTCGTAACGAATTCGGATACGTCAGATTTGATTCACTCGTCCTTAGTGCGATTACGTAATTACGCTGCTTATGTCCTGGAGAGAGAGTCGAGCGGTGCTGCTTATTCAGTTGTGAGCGCATCCTAAGGATTCACCTACAATTGAATACAGGTGGGAAACAGTGCGTGATCCCAGTTCTCGGCACTTGGGGCAAAAGGGAGCCATAGCATAAACTAGGGGGGCAATTGCCCTCCCTTTCCCCCATGTAGTGGGCCACTGCCTCCCCTCCCAGCACCTCCATGACTGATGCACAGGGCTCTGTATGTCAGTCAAGCAGGGGCTGCAAGGTTAGGGTGAGGAAGAGAGTGTGCAAGGTTGTGGCACTTGGGCAGCTCGGCCCCGCCTCCTTGACACTTGGCTGAGACATAAAATGGCAATTTTATAAGGTTCACAACCACCATTGTTTCCCGTTTTTTACACTCAAACAGCGATTCAACCGCGTCTGCAGCTCCTACCGTAAATACAGCGACGCATTCCCTTCCATTCACTTGTAATGTCGGTGGAGTCAATGTGGTTATGATGGGGTCAGGAATGATTATAAACCTCAGCCCGGCCTTGGTGACGTGTGGACATAACCTACGTGGCGGCGTTTTTAATATCATTATTATTAGGCTATCATTATGGTGTACACAGAGCGAGCGCGGCGAGCGCCATCCTTGTTTATCCCGGACTGATCCATTTGCCCTTAGTATAATGAAACCTCCGGCCTCTGGCTCCGCGCCCGGGAGGAAAGAAAAGCTTTGATGTCAGACAAAAACGGCGCGGCACATGCCAGCGTATGGATTTCAGACACCACTAATCTGGCTGCGCGTCTTTCTCTGCCTCGCTCCTTCCTTGTTCACCATTGTCCTTCTAAGTGAATTTCCATGTCGGCTGACACTGATCCAGATCGATGCTCGGTCAACATCTGATGGCGAAAAATATTTCTCTGCCCCGGTTTATTGTGCAGGATGTCAGTGCAATCCTATATGTTATCCTATAAATAGACTCATATACCTTCACCTATATATACTCTTTTATATGCCCCCATATATATAATCCTATATCTGCCCCTATATATAATTGTATATCTGCCCCTATATATATAATACTATACCGGCCTCTATATATAATCATATACTTACCTATATATATAGTCATTTACCTACCCCTATATATATATAATCCTATATCTGTCTATATATATATATATATATATATATATATATATATATTTATAATCCTATATCGGCCTCTATATATAATCCTATACCTTCACCTATATATAATCCTATATCTGCCCCTATATATATAATCCTAATTCTGCTTCTATATATAGTCATATACCTTCACCTATATATAATCCTATATCTGCCCATATATATATATATATATATATATATATATATAATCCTATACCGGCCTCTATATATCATTCTATACCTGCCCCTATATATAATCCTATACCTTCACCTATATATAATCCTATATCTGCCCATATATATATATATATATATATATATAATCCTATACCTGCCTCTATATATAATCCTATATCTGCCCATATATATATATATATATATATATATATATATATATATTATACCTGCCTCTATATATAATCCTATATCTGCCCCTATATATATATATATATATATATATAATCCTATACCTACCTCTATATATAATCCTATACCTGCCTCAATATATAATCTTATACTGGCCTCTATATATAATCTTATACCTGCTTCTATATATAATCCTATACCTGACTCTATATATAATCCTATACTGGCCTCTACATATAATCATATACCTGCCTCTATTTATAATCACATACCTGTCTATATATATATATATATATATATATATATATATATATATATATATATTAATATACTGGCCTCTACATATAATCATATACCTGCCTCTATATATAATCCCATACCTGTCTATATATATATATATATATATATATATATATATATACCCGCCCCTATATATAATCCTATACCTCCACCTATATATAATCCTATACCTTCACTTATATATAATCCTATACTTGTTTATATATAATCCCATACCTGCACCTATATATCCCATACCTGCCCCTATTTATAATCCTTTACCTTCCTCTATATATAATGCTCTACCTGCCTCTATACAGTCATGGCCGTAAATGTTGGCACCCCATAATTTTTTCTAGAAAATGAAGTATTTCTCATAGAAAAGGATTGCAGTAACACATGTTTTGCTATACACATGTTTATTCCCTTTGTGTGTATTGGAACTAAACCAAAAAAGGGAGAAAAAAAAGCAAATTGGACCTAATGTCACCAAACTCCAAAAATGGGCTGGACAAAATTATTGCCCGCTTAACTTAATATTTGGTTGCACAACCTTTGGAAAAAATAAGTGAAATCAGTGTCTTCCTATAACCATCAATAAGCTTCTTACACCTCTCAGCCGGAATATTGGACCACTCTTCCTATAAGCATCAATAAGCTTCTTACACCTCACAGCCGGAATGTTGGACCACTCTTCCTATAAGCATCAATAAGCTTCTTACACCTCTCAGCCGGAATGTTGGACCACTCTTCCTATAACCATCAATAAGCTTCTTACACCTCTCAGCCGGAATGTTGGACCACTCTTCCTATAACCATCAATAAGCTTCTTACACCTCTCAGCCGTAATGTTGGACCACTCTTCCTATAACCATCAATAAGCTTCTTACACCTCTCAGCCGGAATGTTGGACCACTCTTCCTATAACCATCAATAAGCTTCTTACACCTCTCAGCCGGAATGTTGGACTCTTCCTTTACAAACTGCTCCAGGTCTCTTATTGGGCGGCGCCTTTTCCCAACAGTAATTATAAGATCTCTCCACAGGCGATCAATGGGATTTAGATCTGGACTCATTGCTGACACTTCAGAACTCTCCAGCACTTTGTTGTCATCCATTTCTGGGGCATTTTGACGAATGTTTGGGTTCATTGTCCTGCTGGAAGACCCAAGATCTCAGACGCAAACCCAGCTTTCTGACACTGGGCTGTACAGTGTGACCCAAAATCCATTGGTAATCCTCAGATTTCATGATGTCTTGTACACATTCAAGGCCCCCATTGCCAGAGGCAGCAAAACAACCCAAAACATCACTGACCTCCACCATATGTCACTGTAGGTACTGTGTTCTTTTCTTTGTAGGCCTCATTCCGTTTTCGGTAAACAGTAGAATGATGGGCTTTACCAAAAAGCTCTATCTTGGTCTCATCTGTCCACAAGATGTTTTCATAGAAGGATTTTGGTTACTCAAGTTTATTTTGGTAAAATTTAGTATTTCTTTTTTATGTCTCTGTCAGCAGTGGGGTCCTCCTGGGTCTCCTCCATAGTGGGGTCCTCCTGGGTCTCCTCCATAGTGGGGTCCTCCTGGGTCTCCTCCATAGTGGGGTCCTCCTGGGTCTCCTCCATAGTGAGGTCCTCCTGGGTCTCCTCCATAGTGGGCTCCTCCTGGGTCTCCTGCCATAGTGGGGTCCTCCTGGGGCTCCTCCATAGTGGGGTCCTCCTGGGTTTTCTCTATAGCGTTTCATTTCATTTAAATGTGGACGGATAGTTTGCGCTGACACTGGTGCTCCCTGAGCCTGCAGGACAGCTTGAATATCTTTGGAACTTGTTTGGGGCTGCTTATCCACCATCCGGACTATCCTGACACCTTTCATCAATTTTTCTCTTCCATCCACGCCCAGGGAGATTAGCTACAGTGACATGGGTTGTAAACTTCTTCATAATGTTGTGCACTGTGGACAAAGACAAATCTAGATCTCTGGAGATGGACTTGTAACCTTGAGATTGTTGATGTTTTTCCACAATTTTGGTTCTCAAGTCCTCAGACAGTTCTCTTCTCCTCTTTCTGTTGTCCATGCTTAGTGTGGCACACACAGACACACAGTGCAAAGACTAAGTGAACTTCTCTCCTCTTTATCTGCTTTCAGGTGTGATTTTTATATTGCCCACACCTGTTACTTGCCCCAGGTGAGTATAATGGAGCATCACATGCTTGAAACAATCTTATTTTTCCACAATTTTGAAAGGTGTCAATAATTTTGTCCAGACCATTTTTGGAGTTTGGTGACATTATGTCCAATTTGCTTTTTTTCCTCCCTTTTTTGGTTTAGTTCCAATACACACAAAGGGAATAAACATATGTATAGCAAAACATTTACGGCCATGACTGTATATAATCCTATACCCGCCTCTTTATATATCCTATACCCGCCTCTATACATAATCCTATACCTGCCCCAGGGTCAGACATATCGTCTGTGCAGCTGGTTCAGATGGACATGGTCCCAGTGTGTTAGGGGGCCCACCGCCCTTTCCATGGCCGGCCCTACCATGAGACCCGATGGGACCATTGGTCCCAGGCTTAACTTTTCAGGGGCTGCTCTCTGCTGCCCCCTTTTTTTTTGTGCCTAGTAGGTTGATGGTAGGGTCGGCCCTTTAGACAGTGAGTCTGCAGCCGGCTGACCCAGGTCTGACGAGGGATGTTGTGCAAGTGACGTACCTCCACAGACCCGCGCTTGAGGGCATCAGTGACGTCACTCATCAGGCCGCCGCCAGAGAGAAGCACTGCACAGACCAGGTAAGGATGTCTATGTGTGTGTCTGTGTGTGTGTCTGTGTGTGTGTCTGTGTGTGTGTCTGTGTGTGTGTGTGTCTGTGTGCGTGTCTGTGTGGGTGTCTGTGTGTGTGTCTGTGTGTGTGTGTCTGTCACTCTCTGTGTGTGTGTGTGTGTCTGTCTGTGTGCGTGTGTCTGTCTGTGTGTGTCTGACTGTGTGTGTGTGTCTGTGTGTGTGTCTGTCTGTGTGTGTGTGTCTGTCTGTGTGTCTGTGTGTGTGTGTGTCTGTGTGTGTCTGTGTGTGTCTGTGTGTGTGTCTGTGTGTGTGTCTGTGTGTGTCTGTGTGTGTGTGTCTGTGTGTGTGTCTGTGTGTGTCTGTGTGTGTGTCTGTGTGTGTGTCTGTGTGTGTGTCTGTGTGTGTGTCTGTGTGTGTGTCTGTGTGCGTATGTCTGTGTGCGTATGTCTGTGTGTGTGTCTGTGTGTGTGTCTGTCTGTGTGTGTGTGTCTGTGTGTGTGTCTGTGTGTGTGTCTGTGTGCGTATGTGTGTGTGTGTCTGTGTGTGTGTCTGTGTGTGTGTGTCTGTGTGTGTGTCTGTGTGTGTCTGTGTGTGTGTCTGTGTGTGTGTCTGTGTGTGTGTCTGTGTGTGTGTGTGTCTGTGTGTGTCTGTGTGTGTGTCTGTGTGCGTATGTCTGTGTGTGTGTCTGTGTGTGTGTCTGTGTGCGTATGTCTGTGTGTGTGTCTGTGTGTGTGTCTGTGTGTGTGTGTCTGTGTGTGTGTCTGTGTGTGTGTCTGTGTGCGTATGTCTGTGTGTGTGTCTGTGTGTGTGTCTGTCTGTGTGTGTGTGTCTGTGTGTGTGTCTGTCTGTGTGTGTGTGTCTGTGTGTGTCTGTCTGTGTGTTGTGGGGGAACTGATGCTTACCTAAGGCTGCAGATTAATGGGAGTTGCAGCGCAATTTTATGGCATAGTACTTTTTTTTAGGCACATTCCTTGCACAGGGACCTCTGCTGTCTGTGTCCGCCCCTGACCTGCACCTATATATAATGTTATACCTCCTCCTCTATATAATCCTTCACCTGCCTCTATATATAATCATATACCTGCTTCAGTATACATAGCCTCATACCTGTATCTGCTCCAGTATACATAACCTCATTGTCACGATGCCGGCTGGCAGGTAGTGGATCCTCTGTGCCAGAGAGGGATTGGCGAGGACCGCGCTAGTGGACCGGTTCTAAGTCACTACTGGTTTTCACCAGAGCCCGCCGCAAAGCGGGATGGTCTTGCTGCGGCGGTAGTGACCAGGTCGTATCCACTAGCAACGGCTCAACCTCTCTGACTGCTGAAGATAGGCGCGGTACAAGGGAGTAGACAGAAGCAAGGTCGGACGTAGCAGAAGGTCGGGGGCAGGCGGCAAGGTTCGTAGTCAGGGTGGATAGCAGAAGTTCTGGTACACAGGCTTTAGACACACAAAACGCTTTCACTAGGCACAAGGGCAACAAGATCCGGCAAGGGAGTGCATGGGAGGAGGTCAGATATAGTCAGGGACCAGGTGGAAGCCAATAAGCTAATTGGGCCAGGCACCAATCATTGGTGCACTGGCCCTTTAAGTCTCAGGGAGCTGGCGCGCGCGCGCCCTAGAGAGCGGAGCCGCGCGCGCCAGCACATGACAGCAGGGGACGGGAACGGGTAAGTGACCTGGGATGCGATTCGCGAGCGGGTGCGTCCCGCTGTGCGAATCGCATCCCCAACGGCCATGACAGTGCAGCGCTCCCGGTCAGCGGGACTGACCGGGGAGCTGCAGGGAGAAAGACGCCGTGAGCGCTCCGGGGAGGAGCGGGGACCCGGAGCGCTAGGCGTAACAGTACCCCCCCCCTTAGGTCTCCCCTTTTTTTTGTCCGGTGACTGCCTCCGCTGGGATGAGGACACCGGGAAGGAATGGATGGTTTCCTCAATGGCAGGCAGTACAGCAGGAGTAGGAATGGGGAGGGAGGGCAGAGGGTGAAGCTTGGCACGGGGCAGGGAGACACAAGGACGGGAGCCATGAGGGGACACAGAGGCTTGCCTGAAGGGACTGGGAGGGGGGGAGAGGCATTTTCTGTGGCAGGCAGAGTCCCTAACGACCTTAGGGGGACCGGATACAGGAGAAACCACAGGGTCACGGCAGGGAGTACTGGGAACCGGTTTAAGGCAGTCCTTGGAACAAGAGGGACCCCAACTCTTGATCTCCCCAGTGGACCAGTCCAGGGTTGGGGAGTGGTGTAGAAGCCAGGGTAGTCCAAGGAGAATTTCGGAAGTGCAATTGGGAAGGACCAAAAATTCAATTTTCTCGTGATGAGGTCCGATGCACATTAGGAGGGGCTCCGTGCGGTAACGCACGGTGCAATCCAACCTGGCTCCGTTGACCGCGGAAATGTGGAGTGGCTTGACAAGACGGGTCACCGGAATGCGGAATTTATTCACCAAGGACTCCCGAATAAAATTCCCAGAAGCACCAGAGTCCAGGCAGGCCACGGCTGAGAGGGAAGAGCTGGCTGAAGTAGAAATCCGTACAGGCACCGTGAGACGTGGAGAAGCCGACTTAGCATCAAGAGACGCCACACCCACGAGAGCTGGGTGCGAGCGTGCGTTTCCCAGACGTGGAGGACGGATAGGGCAATCCACCAAAAAATGTTCGGTACTGGCACAGTACAGACAAAGATTCTCTTCCTTACGGCGATTCCTCTCTTCCAGGGTCAGGCGAGACCGATCCACTTGCATGGCTTCCTCGGCGGGAGGCCTAGGCGCAGATTGCAGTGGAGACTGTGGGAGAGGTGTCCAGAGATCTAAGTCTTTTTCCTGGCGGAGCTCTTGATGCCTCTCAGAAAAACGCATGTCAATGCGAGTGGCTAGATGAATGAGTTCATGCAGGTTAGCAGGAGTTTCTCGTGCGGCCAGAACATCTTTAATGTTGCTGGATAGGCCTTTTTTAAAGGTCGCGCAGAGGGCCTCATTATTCCAGGAAAGTTCAGAAGCAAGAGTACGGAATTGTCTGGCGTACTCGCCAACGGAAGAATTACCCTGGACCAGGTTCAGCAGGGCAGTTTCAGCAGAAGAGGCTCGGGCAGGTTCCTCAAAGACACTTCGAATTTCCGAGAAGAAGGAGTGTACAGAGGCAGTGACGGGGTCATTGCGGTCCCAGAGCGGTGTGGCCCATGACAGGGCTTTTCCAGACAGAAGGCTGACTATGAAAGCCACCTTAGACCTTTCAGTAGGAAACTGGTCCGACATCATCTCCATGTGCAGGGAACATTGCGAAAGGAAGCCACGGCAAAACTTAGAGTCCCCATTAAATTTGTCCGGCAAGGACAGGCGGAGGCTAGGAGTGGCCACTCGCTGCGGAAGGGGTGCAGGAGCTGGCGGAGGAGATGATTGCTGCTGAAGTTGCGACTGAAGTTGGTGCACAATGGTGGACATTTCCGACAGCTGGTGGGTTAGATGGGCGATCTGTCGGGATTGCTGGGCGACCACCGTGGTGATATCAGAGATATAAGGCAGAGGGACCTCAGCGGGATCCATGGCCGGATCTACTGTCACGATGCCGGCTGGCAGGTAGTGGATCCTCTGTGCCAGAGAGGGATTGGCGAGGACCGCGCTAGTGGACCGGTTCTAAGTCACTACTGGTTTTCACCAGAGCCCGCCGCAAAGCGGGATGGTCTTGCTGCGGCGGTAGTGACCAGGTCGTATCCACTAGCAACGGCTCACCTCTCTGACTGCTGATGATAGGCGAGGTACAAGGGAGTAGACAGAAGCAAGGTCGGACGTAGCAGGCAGGCGGCAAGGTTCGTAGTCAGGGTGGATAGCAGAAGTTCTGGTACACAGGCTTTAGACACACAAAACGCTTTCACTAGGCACAAGGGCAACAAGATCCGGCAAGGGAGTGCATGGGAGGAGGTCAGATATAGTCAGGGACCAGGTGGAAGCCAATAAGCTAATTGGGCCAGGCACCAATCATTGGTGCACTGGCCCTTTAAGTCTCAGGGAGCTGGCGCGCGCGCGCCCTAGAGAGCGGAGCCGCGCGCGCCAGCACATGACAGCAGGGGACGGGAACGGGTAAGTGACCTGGGATGCGATTCGCGAGCGGGCGCGTCCCGCTGTGCGAATCGCATCCCCAACGGCCATGACAGTGCAGCGCTCCCGGTCAGCGGGACTGACCGGGGAGCTGCAGGGAGAAAGACGCCGTGAGCGCTCCGGGGAGGAGCGGGGACCCGGAGCGCTAGGCGTAACACTCATACCTGTATCTACTCCAGTATACATAGCCTCATACCTGTATCTACTCCAGTATACATAGCCTCATATCTGTATCTACTCCAGTATACATAGCCTCATATCTGTATCTACTCCAGTATACATAGTCTCATACCTGTATCTGCTCCAGTATACATAGTCTCATACCTGTATCTATTCCAGTATACATAGCCTCATACCTGTATCTACTCCAGTATACATAGCCTCATACCTGTATCTACTCCAGTATACATAGCCTCATACCTGTATCTACTCCAGTATACATAGTCTCATACCTGTATCTACTCCAGTATACATAGCCTCATACCTGTATCTACTCCAGTATACATAACCTCATACCTGTATCTACTCCAGTATACATAGCCTCATACCTCTATCTGCTCCAGTATACATACCCTAATACCTGTATCTACTCCAGTATACATAGCCTCATACCTGTATCTACTCCAGTATACATAGTCTCATACCTGTATCTACTCCAGTATACATTGCCTCATACCTGTATCTACTCCAGTATACATAACCTCATACCTGTATCTGCTCCAGTATACATAGCCTTATACCTGTATCTACTCCAGTATACATAGCCTCATACCTGTATCTACTCCAGTATACATAGCCTCATACCTGTATCTGCTCCAGTATACATAGCCTTATACCTGTATCTACTCCAGTATACATAGCCTCATACCTGTATCTACTCCAGTATACATAGTCTCATACCTGTATCTACCCCAGTATACATAGTCTCATACCTGTATCTACTCCAGTATACATAGCCTCATACCTGTATCTACTCCAGTATACATAGTCTCATACCTGTATCTACTCCAGTATACATAACCTCATACCTGTATCTACTCCAGTATACATAGCCTCATACCTGTATCTACTCCAGTATACATAGTCTCATACCTGTATCTACTCCAGTATACATAACCTCATACCTGTATCTACTCCAGTATACATAGCCTCATACCTGTATCTACTCCAGTATACATAGTCTCATACCTGTATCTACTCCAGTATACATAACCCCATACCTGTATCTAATCCAGTATACATAGTCTCATACCTGTATCTACTCCAGTATACATAGCCTCATACCTGTATCTACTCCAGTATACATAACCTCATACCTGTATCTGCTCCAGTATACATAGCCTTATACCTGTATCTACTCCAGTATACATAGCCTCATACCTGTATCTACTCCAGTATACATAGCCTCATACATGTATCTGCTCCAGTATACATAGCCTTATACCTGTATCTACTCCAGTATACATAGCCTCATACCTGTATCTGCTCCAGTATACATAACCTCATACCTGTATCTGCTCCAGTATACATAACCTCATACCTGTATCTACTCCAGTATACATAGCCTCATACCTGTATCTACTCCAGTATTGTTACGCCGAGCGCTCCGGGTCCCCGCTCCTCCCCGGAGCGCTCGCTTCACTCCCTCCGCTGCAGCGCTCCGGTCACGTCCTCTGACCCGGGGCGCTGCGATCCTGCTGCCAGCCGGGATGCGATTCGCGATGCGGGTAGCGCCCGCTCGCGATGCGCACCCCGGCTCCCCTACCTGACTCGCTCCCCGTCTGTTCTGTCCCGGCGCGCGCGGCCCCGCTCCCTAGGGCGCGCGCGCGCCGGGTCTCTGCGATTTAAAGGGCCACTGCGCCGCTGATTGGCGCAGTGGTTCCAATTAGGGTTTTCACCTGTGCACTTCCCTATATTACCTCACTTCCCTTGCACTCCCTTGCCGGATCTTGTTGCCTTAGTGCCAGTGAAAGCGTTCCTTGTGTGTTCCTTGCCTGTGTTTCCAGACCTTCTGCCGTTGCCCCTGACTACGATCCTTGCTGCCTGCCCCGACCTTCTGCTACGTCCGACCTTGCTTCTGCCTACTCCCTTGTACCGCGCCTATCTTCAGCAGCCAGAGAGGTGAGCCGTTGCTAGTGGATACGACCTGGTCACTACCGCCGCAGCAAGACCATCCCGCTTTGCGGCGGGCTCTGGTGAAAACCAGTAGTGGCTTAGAACCGGTCCACTAGCACGGTCCACGCCAATCCCTCTCTGGCACAGAGGGTCCACTACCTGCCAGCCGGCATCGTGACAGTAGATCCGGCCATGGATCCCGCTGAAGTTCCTCTGCCAGTTGTCGCTGACCTCACCACGGTGGTCGCCCAGCAGTCACAACAGATAGCGCAACAAGGCCAACAGCTGTCTCAACTGACCGTTATGCTACAACAGTTGCTACCACAGCTTCAGCAGTCATCTCCTCCGCCAGCTCCTGCACCTCCTCCGCAGCGAGTGGCCGCTCCTGGGATACGCTTATCCTTGCCAGATAAATTTGATGGGGACTCTAAGTTTTGCCGTGGCTTTCTTTCCCAATGTTCCCTGCATCTGGAGATGATGTCGGACCTGTTTCCCACTGAAAGGTCTAAGGTGGCTTTCGTAGTCAGTCTTCTGTCCGGAAAAGCCCTGTCATGGGCCACACCGCTCTGGGACCGCAATGACCCCGTCACTGCCTCTGTACACTCCTTCTTCTCGGAAATCCGAAGTGTCTTTGAGGAACCTGCCCGAGCCTCTTCTGCTGAGACTGCCCTGTTGAACCTGGTCCAGGGTAATTCTTCCGTTGGCGAGTATGCCGTACAATTCCGTACACTTGCTTCAGAATTGTCCTGGAATAATGAGGCCCTCTGCGCGACCTTCAAAAAAGGCCTATCCAGCAACATTAAAGATGTTCTGGCCGCACGAGAAATTCCTGCTAATCTACATGAACTTATTCACCTAGCCACTCGCATTGACATGCGTTTTTCTGAAAGGCGTCAGGAACTCCGCCAAGATATGGACTCTGTTCGCACGAGGCGTTTCGTCTCCTCGGCTCCTCTCTCCTCTGGTCCCCTGCAATCTGTTCCTGTGCCTCCCGCCGTGGAGGCTATGCAGGTCGACCGGTCTCGCCTGACACCTCAAGAGAGGACACGACGCCGTATGGAGAACCTCTGCCTGTACTGTGCTAGTACCGAACACTTCCTGAGGGATTGTCCTATCCGTCCTCCCCGCCTGGAAAGACGTACGCTGACTCCGCACAAAGGTGAGACAGTCCTTGATGTCTACTCTGCTTCTCCACGTCTTACTGTGCCTGTGCGGATGTCTGCCTCTGCCTTCTCCTTCTCTACAGTGGCCTTCTTGGACTCTGGATCTGCAGGAAATTTTATTTTGGCCTCTCTCGTCAACAGGTTCAACATCCCAGTGACCAGTCTCGCCAGACCCCTCTACATCAATTGTGTAAATAATGAAAGATTGGACTGTACCATACGTTTCCGCACGGAGCCCCTTCTTATGAGCATCGGATCTCATCATGAGAGGATTGAACTTTTGGTCCTCCCCAATTGCACCTCGGAGATTCTCCTTGGACTTCCCTGGCTTCAACTTCATTCCCCAACCCTGGATTGGTCCACTGGGGAGATCAAGAGTTGGGGGTCCTCTTGTTCCAAGAACTGTCTAAAACCGGTTCCCAGTAACCCTTGCCGTAACTCTGTGGTTCCTCCAGTAACCGGTCTCCCTAAGGCCTATATGGACTTCGCGGATGTTTTCTGCAAAAAACAAGCTGAGACTCTACCTCCTCACAGGCCTTATGATTGCCCTATCGACCTCCTCCCGGGTACTACTCCACCCCGGGGCAGAATTTATCCTCTCTCTGCCCCAGAGACTCTTGCCATGTCCGAATACGTCCAGGAGAATCTAAAAAAGGGCTTTATCCGTAAATCCTCCTCTCCTGCCGGAGCCGGATTTTTCTTTGTGTCCAAAAAAGATGGCTCCCTACGTCCTTGCATTGACTACCGCGGTCTTAATAAAATCACGGTTAAGAACCGCTACCCCTTACCCCTCATCTCTGAACTCTTTGATCGCCTCCAAGGTGCCCACATCTTCACTAAATTGGACTTAAGAGGCGCCTATAACCTCATCCGCATCAGAGAGGGGGACGAGTGGAAAACGGCATTTAACACCAGAGATGGACACTTTGAGTATCTGGTCATGCCCTTTGGACTGTGCAATGCCCCTGCCGTCTTCCAAGACTTTGTCAATGAAATTTTTCGTGATCTGTTATACTCCTGTGTTGTGGTATATCTGGACGATATCCTAATTTTTTCTGCCAATCTAGAAGAACACCGCCAGCATGTCCGTATGGTTCTTCAGAGACTTCGTGACAACCAACTCTATGCCAAAATTGAGAAATGTCTGTTTGAATGCCAATCTCTTCCTTTTCTAGGATATTTGGTCTCTGGCCAGGGACTACAGATGGATCCAGACAAACTCTCTGCCGTCTTAAATTGGCCACGCCCCTCCGGACTCCGTGCTATCCAACGCTTTTTGGGGTTCGCCAATTATTACAGGCAATTTATTCCACATTTTTCTACCATTGTGGCTCCTATCGTGGCTTTAACCAAGAAAAATGCTGATCCCAAGTCCTGGCCTCCTCAAGCAGAAGACTCCTTTAAACGACTCAAGTCTGCCTTTTCTTCGGCTCCCGTGCTCTCCAGACCTGACCCTTCCAAACCCTTCCTATTGGAGGTTGATGCCTCCTCAGTAGGAGCTGGAGCTGTTCTTCTACAAAAAAATCCTTCCGGGCATGCTGTCACTTGTGGTTTTTTCTCTAGGACCTTCTCTCCAGCGGAGAGGAACTACTCCATCGGGGATCGAGAGCTTCTAGCCATTAAATTAGCACTTGAGGAATGGAGGCATCTGCTGGAGGGATCAAGATTTCCTGTTATTATCTACACCGACCACAAGAACCTCTCCTACCTCCAGTCGGCCCAACGGCTGAATCCTCGCCAGGCCCGGTGGTCTCTGTTCTTTGCCCGATTTAATTTTGAGATTCACTTTCGTCCTGCCGATAAGAACATTAGGGCCGATGCTCTCTCTCGTTCCTCGGATGCCTCAGAAGTTGATCTCCCTCCGCAACACATCATTCCACCTGACTGCCTGATCTCCACTTCTCCTGCCTCCATCAGGCAGACTCCTCCAGGAAAGACCTTTGTTTCTCCACGCCAACGCCTCGGAATCCTCAAATGGGGTCACTCCTCCCATCTCGCAGGTCATGCGGGCATCAAGAAATCTGTGCAACTCATCTCCCGCTTCTATTGGTGGCCGACTCTGGAGACGGATGTTGGGGACTTTGTGCGAGCCTGCACTATCTGTGCCCGGGATAAGACTCCTCGCCAGAAGCCCGCTGGTTTTCTTCATCCTCTGCCTGTCCCCGAACAGCCTTGGTCTCTGATTGGTATGGATTTTATTACTGATTTACCCCCTTCCCGTGGCAACACCGTTATTTGGGTGGTCGTTGATCGATTCTCCAAAATGGCACATTTCATCCCTCTTCCTGGTCTTCCTTCTGCGCCTCAGTTGGCTAAACAATTTTTTGTACACATTTTTCGTCTTCACGGGTTGCCTACGCAGATTGTCTCGGATAGAGGGGTCCAATTCGTGTCTAAATTCTGGAGGGCTCTCTGTAAACAACTCAAGATTAAATTAAATTTTTCCTCTGCATATCATCCCCAGTCCAATGGACAAGTAGAAAGAATTAACCAGATCCTGGGTGATTATTTGCGACATTTTGTTTCCTCCCGCCAGGATGACTGGGCAGATCTCCTTCCATGGGCCGAATTTTCGTATAACTTCAGGGTCTCTGAATCTTCCTCCAAATCCCCATTTTTCGTGGTGTATGGCCGTCACCCTCTTCCCCCCCTCCCTACCCCCTTGCCCTCTGGTCTGCCCGCTGTGGATGAAATTTCTCGTGACCTTTCCATTATATGGAGAGAGACCCAAAATTCTCTCTTACAGGCTTCTTCACGCATGAAGAGGTTCGCGGATAAGAAAAGAAGAGCTCCCCCCGTTTTTTCCCCTGGAGACAAGGTATGGCTCTCCGCTAAATATGTCCGCTTCCGTGTCCCTAGCTACAAGTTGGGACCACGCTATCTTGGTCCTTTCAAAATTTTGTGTCAAATTAATCCTGTCTCTTATAAACTTCTTCTTCCTCCTTCTCTTCGTATCCCTAATGCCTTTCACGTCTCTCTTCTCAAACCACTCATCCTCAACCGTTTTTCTCCCAAATCTGTTCCTCCCACTCCTGTTTCCGGCTCCTCGGACGTCTTCTCGGTCAAGGAAATTTTGGCTGCCAAAAAGGTCAGAGGGAAAAATTTTTTTTTAGTAGACTGGGAGGGTTGTGGTCCTGAAGAGAGATCCTGGGAACCTGAGGACAACATCCTTGACAAAAGTCTGCTCCTCAGGTTCTCAGGCTCCAAGAAGAGGGGGAGACCCAAGGGGGGGGGTACTGTTACGCCGAGCGCTCCGGGTCCCCGCTCCTCCCCGGAGCGCTCGCTTCACTCCCTCCGCTGCAGCGCTCCGGTCACGTCCTCTGACCCGGGGCGCTGCGATCCTGCTGCCAGCCGGGATGCGATTCGCGATGCGGGTAGCGCCCGCTCGCGATGCGCACCCCGGCTCCCCTACCTGACTCGCTCCCCGTCTGTTCTGTCCCGGCGCGCGCGGCCCCGCTCCCTAGGGCGCGCGCGCGCCGGGTCTCTGCGATTTAAAGGGCCACTGCGCCGCTGATTGGCGCAGTGGTTCCAATTAGGGTTTTCACCTGTGCACTTCCCTATATTACCTCACTTCCCTTGCACTCCCTTGCCGGATCTTGTTGCCTTAGTGCCAGTGAAAGCGTTCCTTGTGTGTTCCTTGCCTGTGTTTCCAGACCTTCTGCCGTTGCCCCTGACTACGATCCTTGCTGCCTGCCCCGACCTTCTGCTACGTCCGACCTTGCTTCTGCCTACTCCCTTGTACCGCGCCTATCTTCAGCAGCCAGAGAGGTGAGCCGTTGCTAGTGGATACGACCTGGTCACTACCGCCGCAGCAAGACCATCCCGCTTTGCGGCGGGCTCTGGTGAAAACCAGTAGTGGCTTAGAACCGGTCCACTAGCACGGTCCACGCCAATCCCTCTCTGGCACAGAGGGTCCACTACCTGCCAGCCGGCATCGTGACAAGTATACATAACCTCATACATGTATCTACTCCTGTATACATAACCTCATACCTGTATCTACTCCAGTATACATAACCTCATACCTGTATCTACTCCAGTATACATAGCCTCATACCTGTATCTACTCCAGTATACATAGCCTCATACCTGTATCTACTCCAGTATACATAGCCTCATACCTGTATCTACTCCAGTATACATAGCCTCATACCTGTATCTACTCCAGTATACATAGCCTCATACCTGTATCTACTCCAGTATACATAGCCTCATTCCTGTATCCACTCCAGTATACATAGCCTCATACCTGTATCTGCTCCAGTATACATAACCTCATACCTGTATCTACTCCAGTATACATAACCTCATACCTATATCTACTCCATTATACATAGCCTCATACATGTATCTACCCCAGTATAAATAGCCTCATACCTGTATCTACTCCAGTATATATAGCCTCATACCTGTATCTACTCCAGTATACATAACCTTATACCTGTATCTGCTCCAGTATACATAGATTCATACCTGTATCTACTTCAGTATACATAGCCTCATACATGTATCTACTCCAGTATAAATAGCCTCATACCTGTATCTACTCCAGTATACATAGCCTCATACCTGTATCTGCTCAAGTATACATAACCTCATACCTGTATCTACTCCAGTATAAATAGCCTCATACCTGTATCTACTCCAGTATACATAACCTCATACCTGTATCTGCTCCAGTATACATAGCCTCATACCTGTATCTATTCCAGTATACATAGCCTCATACCTGTATCTATTCCAGTATACATAGCCTCATACCTGTATCTACTCCAGTATACATAGCTTCATACCTGTATCTACTCCAGTATACATAGCCTCATACCTGTATCTACTCCAGTATACATAGCCTCATACCTGTATATACTCCAGCATACATAGCCTAATACCTGTATCTCCTCCAGTATACATAGCCTCATACCTGTATCTACTCCAGTATACATGGCCTCATTACTGTATCCACTCCAGTATACATAGCCTCATACCTGTATCTGCTCCAGTATACATACCCTCATACCTGTATCTGCTCCAGTATACATAACCTCATACCTGTATCTACTCCAGTATTTATAACCTCAAACCTGTATCTACTCCAGTATACATAGCCTCATACCTGTATCTACTCCAGTATACATAACCTCATACCTGTATCAACTCCAGTATACATAGCCTCATACCTGTATCTACTCCAGTATACATAGCCTCATACCTGTATCTACTCCAGTATACATTGCCTCATACCTGTATCTACTCCAGTATACATAGCCTCATACTTGTATCTACTCCAGTATACATAACCTCATACCTGTATCTGCTCCAGTATACATACCCTCATACCTGTATATCCTCCAGTATACATAGCCTAATACCTGTATCTCCTCCAGTATACATAGCCTCATACCTGTATCTACTCCAGTATACATGGCCTCATTACTGTATCCACTCCAGTATACATAGCCTCATACCTGTATCTGCTCCAGTATACATACCCTCATACCTGTATCTGCTCCAGTATACATAACCTCATACCTGTATCTACTCCAGTATTTATAACCTCAAACCTGTATCTACTCCAGTATACATAGCCTCATACCTGTATCTACTCCAGTATACATAACCTCATACCTGTATCAACTCCAGTATACATAGCCTCATACCTGTATCTACTCCAGTATACATAGCCTCATACCTGTATCTACTCCAGTATACATTGCCTCATACCTGTATCTACTCCAGTATACATAGCCTCATACTTGTATCTACTCCAGTATACATAACCTCATACCTGTATCTGCTCCAGTATACATACCCTCATACCTGTATATCCTCCAGTATACATAGCCTAATACCTGTATCTACTCCAGTATACATAACCTCATACCTGTATTTACTCCAGTATACATAACCTCATACCTGTAACTACTCCAGTATCCATAGACTCATACCTGTATTTACTCCAGTATACATAGCCTCATACATGTATCTACTCCAGTATAAATAGCCTCATACCTGTATCTACTCCAGTATATATAGCCTCATACCTGTATCTACTACAGTATACATAACCTCATACCTGTATCTGCTCCAGTATACATAGACTCATACCTGTATCTACTTCAGTATACATAGCCTCATACATGTATCTACTCCAGTATAAATAGCCTCATACCTGTATCTACTCCAGTATACATAGCCTCATACCTGTATCTACTCCAGTATACATAGCCTCATACCTGTATCTACTCCAGTATACATAGCCTCATACCTGTATCTATTCCAGTATACATAGCCTCATACCTGTATCTACTCCAGTATACATAGCCTCATACCTGTATCTACTCCAGTATACATAGCCTCATACCTGTATCGACTCCAGCATACATAGCCTCATACCTGTATATACTCCAGCATACATAGCCTCATACCTGTATCTCCTCCAGTATACATAGCCTCATACCTGTATCTACTCCAGTATACATTGCCTCATACCTGTATCTACTCCAGTATACATAACCTCATTCCTGTATCTCCTCCAGTATACATAGCCTCATACCTGTATCTTCTCCAGTATACATTGCCTCATACCTGTATCTACTCCAGTATACATAGCCTCATACCTGTATCTACTCCAGTATACATAGCCTCATACCTGTATCTACTCCAGTATACATAGCCTCATACCTGTATCTACTCCAGTATACATAGCCTCATACCTGTATCTACTCCAGTATACATAGCCTCATACCTGTATCTACTCCAGTATACATAACCTCATACCTGTATCTACTCCAGTATACATAGCCTCATACCTGTATCTACTCCAGTATACATAGCCTCATACCTGTATCTACTCCAGTATACATAGCCTCATACCTGTATCTACTCCAGTATACATTGCCTCATACCTGTATCTACTCCAGTATACATAGCCTCATACTTGTATCTACTCCAGTATATATAACCTCATACCTGTATCTGCTCCAGTATACATACCCTCATACCTGTATATCCTCCAGTATACATAGCCTAATACCTGTATCTACTCCAGTATACATAACCTCATACCTGTATTTACTCCAGTATACATAACCTCATACCTGTAACTACTCCAGTATCCATAGACTCATACCTGTATCTACTCCAGTATACATAGCCTCATACATGTATCTACTCCAGTATAAATAGCCTCATACCTGTATCTACTCCAGTATATATAGCCTCATACCTGTATCTACTACAGTATACATAACCTCATACCTGTATCTGCTCCAGTATACATAGACTCATACCTGTATCTACTTCAGTATACATAGCCTCATACATGTATCTACTCCAGTATAAATAGCCTCATACCTGTATCTACTCCAGTATACATAGCCTCATACCTGTATCTACTCCAGTATACATAGCCTCATACCTGTATCTACTCCAGTATACATAGCCTCATACCTGTATCTATTCCAGTATACATAGCCTCATACCTGTATCTACTCCAGTATACATAGCCTCATACCTGTATCTACTCCAGTATACATAGCCTCATACCTGTATCGACTCCAGCATACATAGCCTCATACCTGTATATACTCCAGCATACATAGCCTCATACCTGTATCTCCTCCAGTATACATAGCCTCATACCTGTATCTACTCCAGTATACATTGCCTCATACCTGTATCTACTCCAGTATACATAACCTCATTCCTGTATCTCCTCCAGTATACATAGCCTCATACCTGTATCTTCTCCAGTATACATTGCCTCATACCTGTATCTACTCCAGTATACATAGCCTCATACCTGTATCTACTCCAGTATACATAGCCTCATACCTGTATCTACTCCAGTATACATAGCCTCATATCTGTATCTACTCCAGTATACATAACCTCATACCTGTATCTACTCCAGTATACATAGCCTCATACCTGTATCTACTCCAGTATACATAACCTCATACCTGTATCTGCTCCAGTATACATAGCCTCATACCTGTATCTACTCCAGTTTACATAGCCTCATACCTGTATCTACTCCAGTATACATAGCCTCATACCTGTATCTACTCCAGTATACATAGCCTCATACCTGTATTTGCTCCAGTATACATAATCTCATACCTGTATCTGCTCCAGTATACATAGTCTCATACCTGTATCTACTCCAGTATACATTGCCTCATACCTGTATCTGCTCCAGTATACATAACCTCATACCTGTATCTACTCCAGTATACATAGCCTCATACCTGTATCTACTCCAGTATACATAGCCTCATATTATTGGACGTCATATATCTCCTGCTGCTATCTTCCCTATATCCACTTTATATCCTGTCTTTCTCAATGTCCTAAATGCTGTTTGATAACTTCAAATTTTTTCACGCATTAAAAAGTATCGCGCTTCACGAACATCCTGCAGATCATTGAGCCACAGCTGTTTCCAGAACTATCCAAAATGGCTGCCTTCCAGGCAGATGCCGATAAGTAGAAGCAGAAAGTGCGCATTCAGTCCCAAAGTAATTACTTCTAAAGTGGCATTCCATATGTTTGGACAAATCTCATGGGATTATCGATTATAGTCCAAGAGAATCATACCGCAAATACAGGGTCACAACAGAACGTTTAGTCTACCAAAGTATCCTGTATCTCCTCCAGTATACATAGCCTCATACTTGTATCTACTCCAGTATACATACCCTCATACCTGTATATCCTCCAGTATACATAGCCTAATACCTGTATCTACTCCAGTATACATAGCCTCATACCTGTATTTACTCCAGTATACATAACCTCATACCTGTAACTACTCCAGTATCCATAGACTCATACATGTATCTACTCCAGTATAAATAGCCTCATACCTGTATCTACTCCAGTATATATAGCCTCATACCTGTATCTACTACAGTATACATAACCTCATACCTGTATCTGCTCCAGTATACATAGACTCATACCTGTATCTGCTCCAGTATACATAGCCTCATACCTGTATCTACTCCAGTATACATAGCCTCATACCTGTATCTACTCCAGTATACATAGACTCATACCTGTATCTTCTTCAGTATACATAGCCTCATACATGTATCTACTCCAGTATACATTGCCTCATACCTGTATCTACTCCAGTATACATAGCCTCATACCTGTATCTATTCCAGTATACATAGCCTCATACCTGTATCTACTCCAGTATACATAGCCTCATACCTGTATCTACTCCAGTATACATAGCCTCATACCTGTATCTACTCCAGTATACATAGCCTCATACCTGTATCTACTCCAGTATACATAGCCTCATACCTGTATAGACTCCAGTATACATAGCCTCATACCTGTATATACTCCAGCATACATAGCCTCATACCTGTATCTCCTCCAGTATACATAGCCTCATACCTGTATCTACTCCAGTATACATTGCCTCATACCTGTATCTACTCCAGTATACATAACCTCATTCCTGTATCTCCTCCAGTATACATAGCCTCATACCTGTATCTTCTCCAGTATACATTGCCTCATACCTGTATCTACTCCAGTATACATAGCCTCATACCTGTATCTACTCCAGTATACATAGCCTCATACCTGTATCTACTCCAGTAGATATAACCTCATACCTGTATCTACTCCAGTATACATAGCCTCATACCTGTATCTACTCCAGTATACATAACCTAATACCTGTATCTACTCCAGTATACATAGCCTCATACCTGTATCTACTCCAGTATACATAGCCTCATACATGTGTCTACTCCAGTATACATAGCCTCATACCTGTATCTGCTCCAGTATACATAATCTCATACCTGTATCTACTCCAGTATACATAGCCTCATACCTGTATCTACTCCAGTATACATAACCTCATACCTGTATCTACTCCAGTATACATAGCCTCATACCTGTATCTACTCCAGTATACATAGCCTCATATTATTGGACGTCATATATCTCCTGCTGCTATCTTCCCTATATCCACTTTATATCCTGTCTTTCTCAATGTCCTAAATGCTGTTTGATAACTTCAAATTTTTTCACGCATTAAAAAGTATCGCACTTCACGAACATCCTGCAGATCATTGAGCCACAGCTGTTTCCAGAACTATCCAAAATGGCTGCCTTCCAGGCAGATGCCGATAAGTAGAAGCAGAAAGTGCGCATTCAGTCCCAAAGTAATTACTTCTAAAGTGGCATTCCATATGTTTGGACAAATCTCATGGGATTATCGATTATAGTCCAAGAGAATCATACCGCAAATACAGGGTCACAACAGAACGTTTAGTCTACCAAAGTATCCTGTATCTCCTCCAGTATACATAGCCTCATACTTGTATCTACTCCAGTATACATACCCTCATACCTGTATATCCTCCAGTATACATAGCCTAATACCTGTATCTACTCCAGTATACATAGCCTTATACCTGTATTTACTCCAGTATACATAACCTCATACCTGTATCTACTCCAGTATAAATAGCCTCATACCTGTATCTACTCCAGTATATATAGCCTCATACCTGTATCTACTACAGTATACATAACCTCATACCTGTATCTGCTCCAGTATACATAGACTCATACCTGTATCTACTTCAGTATACATAGCCTCATACATGTGTCTACTCCAGTATACATAGCCTCATACCTGTATCTACTCCAGTATACATTGCCTCATACCTGTATCTACTCCAGTATACATAGCCTCATACCTGTATCTATTCCAGTATACATAGCCTCATACCTGTATCTACTCCAGTATACATAGCCTCATACCTGTATCTACTCCAGTATACATAGCCTCATACCTGTATCTACTCCAGTATACATAGCCTCATACCTGTATCGACTCCAGTATACATAGCCTCATACCTGTATCTACTCCAGTATACATAACCTCATACCTGTATCTACTCCAGTACACATAGCCTCATACCTGTATCGACTCCAGTATACATAGCCTCATACCTGTATCTACTCCAGTATACATAGCCTCATACCTGTATCTACTCCAGTATACATAACCTCATACCTGTATCTACTCCAGTATACATAGCCTCATACCTGTATTTACTCCAGTATACATAGCCTCATATTATTGGACGTCATATATATCCTGCTGCTATCTTCCCTATATCCACTTTATATCCTGTCTTTCTCAATGTCCTAAATGCTGTTTGATAACTTCAAATTTTTTCACGCATTAAAAAGTATCGCACTTCACGAACATCCTGCAGATCATTGAGCCACAGCTGTTTCCAGAACTATCCAAAATGGCTGCCTTCCAGGCAGATGCCGATAAGTAGAAGCAGAAAGTGCGCATTCAGTCCCAAAGTAATTACTTCTAAAGTGGCATTCCATATGTTTGGACAAATCTCATGGGATTATCGATTATAGTCCAAGAGAATCATACCGCAAATACAGGGTCACAACAGAACGTTTAGTCTACCAAAGTGCACGCTGCACTGCAGAGCGGGGAGAGCGGTCAGAAAAGGTTAAGAGAGTGATGTACAGAACATGTGAGCACCACATCAGTGTAGTGTGCACTGCAGTATATTACATGTATGTACTCAGGATCAGTACAAGATAAATAATGTAATGTATGTACACAATGACCTCACCAGCAGAATAGTGAGCACAGCTCTGGAGTATAATATAGGATATAACTCAGGATCAGTACAAGATAAATAATGTAATGTATGTACACAGTGATCTCACCAGCAGAATAGTGAGTACAGCTCTGGAGTATAATACAGGATATAACTCAGGATCAGTACAAGATAAATAATGTAATGTATGTACACAATGACCTCACCAGCAGAATAGTGAGTACAGCTCTGGAGTATAATACAGGATATAACTCAGGATCAGTACAGGATAAGTAATGTAATGTATGTACACAGTGACCTCACCAGCAGAATAGTGAGTACAACTCTGGCGTATAACACAGAATATAACTCAGGATAAGTACAGGATAAGTAATGTAATGTATGTACACAGTGACCCCACCAGCAGAATAGTGAGTACAGCTCAGGAATATAATACAGGGTATAACTCAGGATCAATACAGGATAAGTAATGTAATGTATGTACACAGTGACCTCACCAGCAGAATAGTGAGTACAGCTCTGGAGTATAATACAGGATATAACTCAGGATCAGTACAGGATAAGTAATGTAATGTATGTACACAGTGACCTCACCAGCAGAATAGTGAGTACAGCTCTGGGGTATAATACAGGATATAACTCAGGATCAGTACAGGATAAGTAATGTAATGTATGTACACAGTGACCTCACCAGCAGAATAGTGAGTACAGCTCTGGAGTATAATACAGGATATAACTCAGGATCAGTACAGGATAAGTAATGTAATGTATGTACACAGTGACCTCACCAGCAGAATAGTGAGTACAGCTCTGGAGTATAATACAGGATATAAATCGAGATTTTCCTAGCTAATGTGACGGAAAATATTAGTTATATGAAGACAGGAGGCGAGTATCTTGCATTAAATCTTTCCTTTTTAATGCCCATAGCAGAATTTTTTATAACAATTTTTTAAAACGTATCAAAGAAAAAACATTTTCAACTACAGCTCCCAGCAGCCCTCTGGACTCTCTTCACCCCTCCTAGCCCGACTGGCTGATATATAAAGGGCTGTCTGGGACATCTCTTCCTCTTTCTTTATGCGGCATTCAGCACGGCAGCCTCCATCATGAAGTACTGGAACCGCCACTTGGTAATGTGTCTTGACAACATGGTCAACAGGACCGCCGCTACCTGACCGAACAGGAACAAAAACCCCGATGAACAACAGCTCAGGAACATGTCAGCCTCCCAGCAGTAGATGGAAGAATCTCTCCTCAATAACCTGGAAAGAGAAAAAGGACACCATGACAGGGTTGGGTTGGGAGGGAAGATACTCGCCTCCTGTCTTCATATAACTAATATTTTCCGTCACATTAGCTAGGAAAATCTCGATTTATATATCAGACAGGAGGCTCATATCTTGCAAGTTCAAAGCTTTAACAAAATAATGCAGAAACAAGCAAATTACAAAACTGACATAGAGACATGTTCCTCGGGTCGAAAATAAAACTGACAAAAAGTCGTCTGTGATGACCAGTCAGCGGCCATTAATAGATCCGACAGGGAACCTCCTGACACAACAACCTTGGTAGCCATAGCCCCTCTAGAAGAGTGGGCGCCAAATAAGGATACATTAATCCCTGCCATCTCCATGGCTAGACGAACCCACCGAGCCAAAGTAGCCGAGGAGACCGGGAGATGAGGTTTGACATACGAGATGAGTAATTGAGTATGAGTAATAGATCGGAGAGGTGCTGTTCGAGTCTCATATTCTTGGACACAAAGCTTGGGATGAGCTGGAAAACACGGATAAAAGACGGAGTGGAGACCCGTCTTAGTCCTACGTACAACTGAAAATTGAACACCCCCAGGCGAGAATTGTCGCCGAGAAACGTCCAAAGCTCAAACATCCAATACTCTTTTTATAGAGACCAGACATAAGAGAACGGTCAGTTTTACTGAAAGAAGCTTCAAGGATAGATCATTATTGTCTTCCCAGGAAGAAAACATATCTAGCACGTGGGAAACATCCCAGATAGCCTGATACTTAGGGCAAGGAGGACGCTTAAATTTGATTCCGCGTAAGAGTCTGCACACTAAAGGATGCTTGCCAACTGGCAAGGAGTCCACAGGATAGTGGCATGCAGAAATAGCCGATCTATAAACATTTATAGAGCTATAAGATTTGCCTGAATCAAATGCATCAGCTAAGTAGTTAACTACTACCTGCACAGGTGCCTGAACAGGACTAACCTCCCGTTGATCACACCAACGAACCCAGAGTCCCCAGGCAGATAAGATACGCCGATCTAATCCCTGGGGCCCAGGCCAGGGCGAGGAGATCTCTAGCCAATCTAGAAAGGTCATTGCACGATTCCGGCATCCCGAAACCAACCAAGCCAGGCGAGGTAGGTTGCCCTCCAGGACTAGAGGATGAAGACCCTTGTTCGGATTCGTGAGTATGTGAGGCAGAGGCGGCAACAATCTGGGAAAATCTATTGTCATCCCCAACAGCCGGGGAAACCACGGTTGAGTCGGCCAAAATGGGGTGATCAACGCTACCGTTGCCCTCTGAGTCAGTATCTGGAGGAGAACCCTGGTGATCATCGGGAAGGGGGGAAACGCATAATGTGTCCCTTCCGGCCACCGTTGGCAGAAAGCGTCCACCACTGACGCTTCCGGGTCCGGTCTCCAACTGTAAAACCGAGGTAATTGTCTGTTGAGTCGAGACGCAAAGAGATCCATATGGAACAGACCCCAAAGATCCCGTAGCGTCAGGAATACTGACCGATCCAGCGTCCAGTCGCTGGAGTTGACCAAATAACGGGAATTCCAGTCGGCCACGAAGTTGGAGATTCCTGGAATATATTCCGCAATGGAAATAAGGTTGCGGGATAGACAAAAATGCCAGAAGTCGGACGCTATGTCCGCTAACACTCTGGACCTCGAACCCCCAAGGCGGTTGATATATTGAACCGCTGCTACGTTGTCCATGCGTAATAGTACGCAACAGTTGGACTCCCGTGATAGAAAGCTCCTGACAGCGAAGAAAGCTGCCAAAAGCTCTAAAGCATTGATATGGAGAAGAGATTCCTCTTCTGATCATATCCCGCCTGTCGCGTCCTGACCGCAACGGGCTCCCCAGCCTTGCCGACACGTGTCGGATTCTATGATCACGTCTGGACAAGAGTTGAAAATGGTCTTGCCATTCCACTCCACAGCGTGACGGAGCCACCAACGCAGCTCCTCTACTGAATCCGGACAAAGAGTCACTTCTGCTGCATAATGTAAACCCTGTCGAAGATGAAGGGTTTTTAGCCGTTGGAGGGCCCGATAATGCAGTGGGGCCGGAAAGATCGCTTGAATGGAAGCTGACAACAATCCAACTATGCGAGCGATCACCCTCAAGGATACTTGACCCTTGCGTAGGACTGCCCTGATTTCTTTGCGAATGAGGGCCAGTTTGGCTTTTGGTAAACAAAGGACAGCTCTTCTGGTGTCCACCACAAACCCCAAAAACTCTATCTCTTGTGCTGGGGATAGAGCCGATTTCTTGTGGTTTATGAGAAAACCAAGTTCCTCTAACAGAGATACTGTCCATTGACAGTGTAGTCTGGCCACTTCTCTGGAGCGGGCCATGATGAGCAGGTCGTCTAGATAAATTATTAGACGCACCCCTCTGCTCCGGAGAGCTGCCACAACGGGTTTCATCAACTTTGTGAAACACCAAGGGGCGAAGGACAGACCGAATGGAAGGCAAGTGAACTGCCACAGACGGTCGCCCCACCAAAACCTCAGTAATGGTTGGGATGATTGATGTATAGGTACTGTGGGGTAGGCATCTTTCAGATCTACTTTCACCAGCCAGTCTCCTAGGCAGAGGAGGTCGCGTAATAGATGGATGCCCTCCATCTTGAAGTGACGATAAGTCACATGTTGGTTTAAATTTCTCAAGTTTATAACGGGACGGTATCCGCCATCCTTCTTCTTGACCAAGAAGAGGTTGCTTATAAACCCCGGTGACAAGGGGTCTACCTCTTGTACCACTTGTTTGTCTAAGAGCTCTTGGAGCTCCATGTCTATTAGGGATTTGTTGAGGTCTGAGAAATGAATTGGTTGGGGTGTAAAACTCATGTCTGGCCGGGACTGAAGTTCTATTTGGTAACCTGCCACTGTATTTAGTATCCATGCGTCTGCCGTAATCATGGACCAGACGTGGATAAAATGTCTCAACCTGCCCCCCACATAGGTGTGTGGAAGGTGTGGAGAATTGGTACTCACCAGATGATGGTCTGGAACGTGGGTAACCTCTACCGCCTCGTCCTCTCCAGGGTCGCCCTCGGGGTGGAAAGAAGGGTGCAGGTTGAGCCACCGGCATGGTATATTGTTGTGGAGGCGGCACATAGGGATGAGTGGGAGGTCTAGTATAGGGCCGGTAATAACTGCCTCGGCCGGCAGAACGACCTCTTCCTCTGCCGGCCTTGTTAAAACCTTATTGCTGGACTTTTTAAGCGAATTTTGCGCTTTGTCAAGACCTGTAAATAGGCCTACAAATTTATTAATGTTCTTGAGAAGGTCCTCTCCAAAGAGAAGGCCTTCCGCAGATGGGCCGGGTTCATTTTTGGCCAAATGCGAGAGCTGGGGCTCCAGCTTCATTAAGATGGATCTCCTGCGCTCAATGGAACAGGTGGTATTTGCTGTTCCCAACATGCAGATTGCACGTTGTGCCCATCCTCTAAGTTGTGTGAGATCCACAGGTTCACTAGAGGAAGCTGCTTGTTCTGAAAGATTAAGGATTTTCGTTAGTGGCCCCAATAGGTCCAAAATCCTATCCTGGATTGCCTTGAACGACCGTTCAATCCCTTTTTTAGAGTATTTTCCGGATTTGGTTAGGTACTTCAAAAGGATGGGATCTATTTCCGGAGTAATGGCAATTTTCTTGGCCACAAATGGGCGTGGGCATTCTGCCCTCAATTTATTTCGGTTAACCCGATCATGGGTTCGCCGAGTCCAGTATTCTATATATGCAGCCACTTGGGGCAAGGGGGCCCAATCCCCTTAGCGGGGGTGTATGATGGCCTCTGGGTGGAAAAAGGGTTGTCCCATTGTATCCAGGATGGCTTCTCCTGGGACACCCGGTTCAGTGGATGAGATATCCGCCAGTAAACCCGCTTCATTCTCAGACCCAGAATCAGAGCCATCAGGCATATCAGATTCTTCATCAGCCGACTCCTCCGATGTATCGAAGGAGTCAGGCTTAGCCCGCCTGGTGGACTTATGCCTCTTAGTATACTCCCCGAGGCCCGGGGGTCGAATAGGGTCATTTATTACTGCGGGGTGACAGGCTGTGGTGGGCTCTGTCTGTTGCATATGTGTTTCTTCCCCTGCCGGGGAGTCGAAGGTGGCAGTATGTTTGCGCTTGCAAAGCGCTTTTCCATGTTAGACAAAGCCAGTGGTAACTGGCCTGTGAGATGCAGATGGTGCAGCGGCTGACGCCAGAGCTGCCTGAACTGACTTTGTAATAAGGTCTTGTATCTGTGCTGCCGATAGGGGCTGGGAAGCCTCTGGGAGCATATCTTGCCCCATACCTGTCTGGGAGGATTCTCCGGCCATTATGGATTATAGTGATATGCTATAGTAGGCCTTAGATAAACAGGTAACTCAGATAAGCAGACACACTGATCAGTTGTAACAAGCCACACACCCTTATGTCAGGGGTAATCAGATAGGAGTCTGAAGGTAGAGTATGATAGACTTGAATCTATCAGAGTGCTCCTAGTATAACACTAAGTAATCCAGTACCTGATTTATAGAACGCTAGAAATACAGTATTGTACCGATGCTATTCCCCCCACCGCTCGCCACGGAATGGCGAGAGGGAGAGGAGGAGTAGATAATATACAGCGCTCCGGGCCGTAATCACGCGAGATTACGGCCGAGAGCGCTGCGATTGGGCAGGCACACGGCAAGCCTTGTAGTGACTGGCTGCAAGGAGAGAAAGAAAACACACCTCGGGAACAATAAGACTCCTCCCCTTACAGACTTCCCGCACGCGGGGGTTCGCGGTGGGAAAAAGGGGAAGAAGAAACGCCGCAGAAATGACTAAGACGGCGCCTGTGAGTACAACTAGGGAGGGGGAGGGGAAACCCCATGGGAGCTGTAGTAGAGAATCTCCTACCCCTCCGACCGCAACCACGGAGACCTGCGGTAACTAAAGGAATACCCACAGGATATAGACAAGATAAATAATATATATATATATATATATATATCTATATAGATGAAAGAAATATAGTAAAAGAAATGAGACAAAGAATATATATATATATATAGACGAAAGGAACAGATAAAATTGAAACACAAAAGAGACAGTACTAGAATAAGGTATTTCAACACCTATAGAATGGTAAAAGAACTGGAATCACTTAACTGACATCTGCCATGAGCAGAAAGAAAGAGGAAGAGATGTCCCAGACAGCCCTTTATATATCAGCCAGTCGGGCTGGGAGGGGTGAAGAGTCCAGAGGGCTGCTGGGAGTTGTAGTTGAAATTTTTATTTCTTTGATACGTTTTAAAAAATTGTTATAAAAAATTCTGCTATGGGCATTAAAAAGGAAAGATTTAATGCAAGATATGAGCCTCCTGTCTGATATATAACTCAGGATCAGTACAGGATAAGTAATGTAATGTATGTACACAGTGACCTCACCAGCAGAATAGTGAGTACAGCTCTGGGGTATAATACAGGATATAACTCAGGATCAGTACAGGATCAGTAATGTAATGTATGTACACAGTGACCCCACCAGCAGAATAGTGAGTACAGCTCTGGGGTATAATACAGGATATAACTCAGGATCAGTACAGGATAAGTAATGTAATGTATGTACACAGTGACCTCACCAGCAGAATAGTGAGTACAGCTCTGGAGTATAATACAGGATATAACTCAGGATCAGTACAGGATAAGTAATGTAATGTATGTACACAGTGACCTCACCAGCAGAATAGTGAGTACAGCTCTGGAGTATAATACAGGATAAGTAATGTAATGTATGTACACAGTGACTTCACCAGCAGAATAGTGAGTACATCTCTGGAATATAATACAGGATATAACTCAGGATCAGTACAAGATCAGTAATGTAATGTATGTACACAGTGACCCCACCAGCAGAATAGTGAGTACAGCTCTGGACTATAATACAGGATATAACTCAGGATCAGTACATGATAAGTAATATAATGTATGTACACAGTGACCTCACCAGCAGAATAGTGAGTACAGCTCTGGAGTATAATACAGGGTATAACTCAGGATCAGTACATGATAAGTAATATAATGTATGTACACAGTGACCTCACCAGCAGAATAGTGAGTACAGCTCTGGAGTATAATACAGGGTATAACTCAGGATCAGTACAGGATAAGTAATGTAATGTATGTACACAGTGACCTCTCCAGCAGAATAGTGAGTACAGCTCTGGACTATAATACAGGATATAACTCAGGATCAGTACAGGATAAGTAATGTAATGTATGTACACAGTGACCTCACCAGCAGAATAGTGAGTACATCTCTGGAGTATAATACAGGATATAACTCAGGATCAGTACAGGATCAGTAATGTAATGTATGTACACAGTGACCCCACCAGCAGAATAGTGAGTACAGCTCTGGACTATAATACAGGATATAACTCAGGATCAGTACATGATAAGTAATATAATGTATGTACACAGTGACCTCACCAGCAGAATAGTGAGTACAGCTCTGGAGAGAGGTTGGGTGTGTCTGAGCTCCTGTTACTTCCAGACTCTTCCAGTGAAGCAGTGATTTCCATCCGCCCCTCCCCAGGTGTGTGGCAGATACCTGGGTAGAGGGTTTTCCTGCTATGGAGCCCCAGGAGGCTTCATCTTGCACTCCCCGTACCCGGCCGGCGGTGGGTGCAAAGGAAAATGCGACGGCCAGTAGCCAGGATGGGGTGAGACGATCCACCAGGGCCCATCGCCATGTGGGGCCCCCTCCCTCATCCCCAGCTGGGAGCTGCAAGGCTTCCAGCAAAAGTTCCTCTGGGAAAAGAAGCTCATCCAGGCAGAGGAGTGGAGTGAAGGCTTCTACCTCAGGCTCCTCAGAACCCCAGCAATGGGGGGTCAAGGAGCCAAGGGAATCCCTGGAGACTTTCGGATCTAGAATCCAGGCAAAGATGGCCCAATATGAACGTCTTGGGAAACAGCTTCGTGGTCTTAGAGAAGATATAAAGTTTGCAACTTACCAGGCGGATACAGCAGCCAAGGGCAAGAGAGCAGCGTTCACTGCAAAGGTGAGAGCACTAAAGAAAGAGGTGGAGGAGATTGTGCAGCTGAGAGCAGACATTGTGGCTGGAGCCGGCTTCTTCAGTGAGAAGATTCTTAATGAAGAGAGGTTCCCCAAAAAGGGGGTCTCCAGAGGTGCAGAAAAAGAAAGTCACCAAGATGAGAGTGAGGAGGAGGAGGAGATGGAGGGAGGTGAGGAGGGGGATATGAGTGAGGGGGATATGGACACGGGTTCTGTTTGTACCACCACTGTTACCCCAGACCCCCCACTTACCCTCAGTGTGGACTACATAAATCCGGCTCAGGTGGCCTTACCTCCCTCCAGTGAGGACGATGAGGATGGCAGTGACTGTAGTGATTGCAGCGGCTCGGCAGATGGGGGTCTCCTGCGTGCGATTGTTATGCAGGAGTCCCCCACCCGTCTGGAGAACTTCACTTTTGGTGATGATTTGGGCCCAGAAGAGAAGGGGAAGAGGAAGAAAGTGAAGGGCAAGAAGAGGAAGAAGGCACAAGGAGTGAAATTTGTTTTTTCTTCTTTCCAGCAACCTGGGTCGGCTGAGAAGTCAGCTCAGGGTGCTGGGTCCCCCAATCTGCCAGACCCCGTTTCTGTAGTGGAGCGGGGCCAGCATGGGGGATACAGTAGTGCACCCAAAATGGCCGCGGGTGCTATAGAAAAAAAAGGGCACCCTCCTGTGAGGGGGGAGGGTGTCCAGGCACCAGAAAATGGCGGCAGTTTCTCCCGTTCAGGGGGCGGTCCCCGGGTTGAAGTGAGCGGTACAAGTCCTGGCGCTGCAGGGCACTCCCCTGTGAGGGGGGGGAGTGTCCGGGCACCAGACCTTGGTGGTTCAGGGGGCGGTCCCCTATGTGCGGTTGGTACCGTTTCTGGCGCTGCGGGGCACTCACCTGTAAAGGGGGAGGTTCCCTGCACGTCAGCTGCAGTAGGCGGGGCAGGAGTGCGTCCGGAGGGACAGCTCCTGCCAAAATCCATGACTTCGTGTGAGGGGGCGGTGCCATCCATATCAGAGGCGGAGCCTGTGTCTGCACCCCAGAAGACTGGAAATGCAACCTTAGTCCTGAAACCAGCGACCCTTATACATAATGCAATAGACCCAGCCAGCCCAGCCTGTAATATACAGAGTGTAGGCAAGAGTGAAAGTGAGAGCAAAAATGTGTGGAAAAATGGTAATGTCCAGAGTGTGAGTTATGGTAGTGCGCATGGGAGGAGTTGTAGTAGCAGTGTGGATGAGGGGTGTGCAAGTGGGGTGCAAGAGAGGGGTGCAAGGGGAGTGCAAGAGAGGGGTGCAAGTGGAGTGCAAGAGAGGGGTGCAAGTGGAGTGCAAGAGAGGGGTGCAAGTGGAGTGCAAGAGAGGGGTGCAAGTGGAGTGCAAGAGAGGGGTACAAGTGGAGTGCAAGAGAGGGGTGTAAGTGGAGTGCAAGAGAGGGGTGCAAGTGGAATGCAGGTGAGGAGTGGTAGTGGAATGCCAGAGAGAGGTTTGACTGACACCTCAGCTAAGAACAAGGGTCCTGGTTTGGGATCTGGGTCAGGTCCTGGTTCGACTGCCCCCCCGGTAGTGGCTGCTTCTCCCAGAAGCTATGCCAGAGTCACTGCCGGGGGATCAGGGGGATCCCCATCTCCATCTGGCTCTGGGGGTCACTTGCAACAGCGCCTCCTGGAGGCTCTACGTAGGGGAGACAGGTCAATCCATGTAGAGGGGAGGGGTGAGGTTGACCTGTCTTTTTGGATAGAAAGACACGGCTTAGGCGCCTTCCGAGAACAAAACGGGGAGGTGGTCTGGTCCCTCCCGACATCCGGGCAGGAAAGTGGCCGTAGGAATGTGGTCCGTTTAGTGTGGAGGGGCGAAGATGCGTGTCCGCCTCGGGGTAAGGTGGTTGAGCTCCTCCTCCGGATGGAATTCAGGGCAAGTGACATCTTTGCCCTGATTCACCCCTACGGTACTTCCGAATTTGACATCAGCTTCGTTCGGCCGGAGGGTTTGGAACTCTTCTGGTCGAACTATGAGGTGGTGAAGAGTGAGCCCGGCTGGCGGGATTTCGCCGTAAAGGCGATATCCCGTCAGAATCTGGCCAAGAAAGTGACCGTATTGACACGTAACGAGTCACTATCTTGCTATGACATCATGACCTGGCTCAGCCGATATGGGGATGTGACGGACATGCCAAAAAAGAACTATGACGAACATGGGATCTGGTCTGGGGCCTGGACGTTTTCCGTCAAACTGAAGCGTTCGGGGAGCACTGTTGCCCACATCCCATCAGCTGCTTTTCTTGGGAGAGACAGAATCCAAGTTTTCTACCAGGGGCAGCCCAAGGTCTGTCACAGATGTGGCAGCCCCACCCACTTTAGCGCAGCTTGTACCGTGCAGGTCTGTGCACTGTGCGGTGGGGTAGGTCATCTTGCCGCATCCTGTAGGCAGATCCGGTGTCATCTGTGTGGTGTCTTAGGACACCCTTTCAGCCGTTGTCCTAGCGCTTTTGCCCGGGCAACTGTCACCTTGGCTGGGGAGAGCAGTAATGTTGCCTCAGCTGGGGAGGGCACGAGTGCGGGTGAAGGTGCAACAGGGTCAGTGAAGAGGAAAAGTCCCGCCAAGCTGAGGCGGGAGGCTAATCGCAGAAGGAGCAGGGAACTGGAGAGTTCCCATGTGGCAGGGGTAGCTTCTGACCCTGCTCCAGAGGTTAGTCCTGAAACTGCTGAGGCCCTGGAGGAAGATGTGCTGGAGGAGGAAGCGAGGAGAATCTGTGGAGAAGAGGGCAGCAAGGCCGATCTTTCCGATTCCTCCCACTTTGAAAGTGTGGATGAGGAGGGTGAAGAGCGGCCAAAAAAGAAGGGCAATAAAAGGGGAAAGAAGAGGTCGGAGCCCTCTAGTCCCCGTGCTACGGACCAGGTCCCAAGCGGAAGCCTACCTGCCCCCCCTCTGATTGATCTGTCTAACCGGTTCTCTGTCCTTGATGACATCTCCTCCCCCTCTTTGGAGGGGGTGGTCGAGGATGGGGTACCTGAAGTGGGGGAGCCTCCGGGGGGAACTGGGCCCTGTCCTGATGGAGCAATTTCCTCAGGGGATGGGGCCAAACCAGAGCCAGACGGAGATGGGGATTCAAAAATGGACCAATCAGAGTCTAAAAAAAGGCTAAAAGAGAAAGAAGCCTCCTCGTCTGGGGATGAGGGGGTAAAGAAAAGACAGAAGTGAGGGGGTTAGGGCCGTCTAACTCAATCACCCATGATGGCGGCACTCACCCCATTGACGCTGGCATCTATTAACTGTGCCAGTATAAAGTCTGATACGGCTAGATTCGCAGCCTTTGATTTTCTCGGCCGTGTTGAAGCCGATATTTTGTATCTGCAGGAGACCAGGTTGTCAGATCTAGCCTCCCTGGTAAAAGCCAGGAGAGAGTGGAGGCGCGGGCCCTCCCACTGGTCTCTTGCGGCTGAGCCGTATAGTGGGGTGGCGGTCCTTTTTACCGCTCCGGTTGAATGCAGACGGGTTATTGAGTTAGAAATGGGGAGGTGCCTGATCTTAGATGTCCTCATGAAGGGACAGGAGCTCCGGCTCATTAACATCTACGCCCCACAAACCAAGTGGGGCCGCAAAGATCTCTTTATGAGGATCAAGCCCTTCCTTTTTACTAGCCGGCAAGTGATCTTTGGAGGGGACTTCAATACTGTCACAAGGTCCCAAGATAGGAGAGGCTCCAATGATCGGTTGGCTTACGATAGCATAGCTCTCAATAATATAGTTAGGGAAGCTCGCCTAGAGGATGCCCACATCCGGAGCCCCTCAGGCCACGCGGGTTTCACCTATCATCGAGGTAGCTGCAGGTCTAGAATAGACAGGTTTTATTTAAAGGAGGAAGCCGTCTCTTCCGCAGTGTCCGTGGTTGAGGTGGAGTTCTCCGATCACTGTATGATTTTGTTTTCCTTGAATGTTTCAGGGACCCCCCGGATGGGTAAAGGTTATTGGAAGCTGAATTCGTCCCTCCTGGAGGAAGCGGAGGTAAGACAGTCCTTTGAGGATTTTCTTCAGAGTCAGGTACCTTTACTGGACCTTTGTAGTAGTAAGTCAGAGTGGTGGGAGATATTCAAGAAGCGGGTTGCGGGGTTCTTCCGCCAGCTCTCGAGCCTCAGGTCCCTGAACAGGTATCGCTTGTATCAGGGTCTGAGGAGGAAACTCGAGCTTCTCGTCTCGACTGGAGGTAGTCGTGATGATATCTCCAGAGTGAAGTCCTTGTTGATGAGGTGTCAGTATGATAGGCACGCATCTTTGGTTTTTGAGAGGGATTTTGGGAAGTACCGCTCGCCCGACCCTTACAGAAACTGCAAGATGTCAGTGAGTAGTAAAATCATCTCAGGACTGATTGATAGTACGGGATCTCTGAATCGGTCCAGATCAGGGATCCTGGAGGTCGTCAGATCCTTCTACTTGCACCTCTTGGGGAGGAAGGATCTAGATCGGGACAAGATGTCGGCTTTCCTGGCTGAAACCATTCCTGAGCCAGGGGTAGACCCCTCTCTTGGCGTTTTGGCAGAAGAGATTAAGGAAGAGGAAGTGAGACTGGCGATCGAGGGGCTTGCCCCCAAGAAGTCGCCAGGTCCGGATGGCTTAACATCCGAGTGGTACAAGACCTTTAAGGAGTCTTTAGCTCCCCTCTTGACTGTGGTATTCAATGAGTGTCTCTCCTCGGGCACTCTGCCTAGGTCAATGAGGAGGTCAGCCCTGATTCTTCTCTCAAAGGGTAAAGATCCTAGCCGGATTGAGAATTGGAGGCCCATAGCTCTTCTCAATACGGACAGGAAGCTTCTGGCCAAGATACTGTTTAATCGGTTGGTGGATTTTGCACCCCGACTCCTTTCGGGGGCCCAGCACTGCTCTGTTCCAGGCCGAAGCACGTTAAGTGCTGTCCTCAGTGTCAGGGAGGCAGTGGAGCGGAGCAGTGCAGGTCTCTGGAAGGGGTACTTACTGTCCTTGGATCAGGCAAAAGCATTTGATCGGGTGAACCATGACTACCTCTGGTCCGTCCTTCTAAGATATGGCTTACCGAGTACTTTTGTTAATTGGCTCAAGATCTTGTATGCAGGGGCAGAGAGTTTCCCGCTGGTGAACGGTTGGTCTGGCCGCTCTTTTGAGGTTGGGTCCGGAGTCCGTCAGGGTTGTCCTTTGAGCCCGCTGTTATACGTGTTCGCAATCGATCCCTTCGTCCGGAGGGTAGATTGTGGACCGTTGGCGGGAGTCGGGATGAGTCTGGCGGAGCCGGATGTCGCCCAGAGAGTTGTGGCGTATGCTGATGATGTCACCATTTTCGTCT